>NC_029777.3:104801112-104801682 GCF_000817695.3 Arachis duranensis
AAACATTCTACAAACATTATATGATAACTAAAAATCTTTAAAAGTAAAATTATAAAAAAAATTAATTTATTTAGAATGAAAGTAATATAATTAAGTATAATTTACTTAGATGTGATTAGAAAATAATTGAATACTATGTACAGTAAAAAATTGATATTATTGAAGGATAAAATTAAAATTTATTTCTATATATCATTTTTGTCCCCAACGTTTTCGTCCTATTTAAATTTCTAAAATTTCAAAATCGTCTCAATTTTGTTCCGCCGTTAATTCTGTTAATGGATCTCTAACGACAGGACAACATTGAGTCAATTTTGAAACGTTAGAGATTTAAATAGGACGATTGAAATTTTAGGGACAACTTTAAAACTTATCCCAAACATTGGAAACAAAAACAATACTTTACTCTATTCTAAACATAATCAATTCTAAAACATGCCCCTTAAATAATTGTTATATGTTTTGGCTGAAATTAATAATTTGCTGAAATAATATATATAATAAAAGATTATTAATATTATTATTATAGATTACACTTTGCTGGTGAGTTTTTTTTTTTTGTTTACGCTT
>NC_029777.3:104801875-104802247 GCF_000817695.3 Arachis duranensis
AAAAAAACTTTTATTAATAATTCAGGCCTTTTTGTAATTATCATAAATTTTGGATAAGAATATAAATTCGCATACTCACTCAGTCACTACTTATTGCACAACAGTCACATATTTAAAATCATTATAAAGTGTCCTTTAAGAATCATTTTATACTTTTACCATCATAACGAAATTAGGAAAACAAATACAAATCACTAGTGCATTAAGTATTAACTGTTAAGAAATTTGAAAAAAATAAGAATTAATTATATCAATCACCAGCTTTTGTATTTGGTGAGTTTCATGGTAGATTTATTATGGTATTTAAATTGTCTAATTTCTTTTTTAAAATAAAAAATAAAATATTTAAAATAAAAATAAATTATGTAAAAT
>NC_029777.3:104802587-104831992 GCF_000817695.3 Arachis duranensis
TGTCAACTGAATGTTGAATTAACATACATAAAATTTAATTATATTTAACTATTTTTTTAAATAATATAATTTGTTCAGGTTGCTATCGCTCCTGAATTATTAAATGATCAAGTAATAATTAATAAAATATATTTTTTAAAATTTTTTAATAATTGTTAAATAATTTTAATTTAATTTTAATTATAATTTAATTTTTTATATATTATTTAATTATTAAATATATTTTAGTAAATATTTTGGCAATGCGAATCAACGAGGTTTTTTTTGTGTTAAATCTGTTATATTTGTAAATTCTAAAAAATCGTGTTTATTAGTTGACGTAAGTACAACACAATCGATCGAATATCGCAAGTTTTTTCAAAATTCAATTGATTAGAAGTATAAAACATTCTATTGAATTTCGCAGGCAAGATGAGTTTTTCTCAAAATTCAATCGATTGAAATGGTTACACAATCGATTGAATTTCGCAAAGCAACAATAATATTTTCTTATTTAATCGATTGAAATTTGTACGTGATTAAAGTAGATTGGTATGATACTATATATATATCTTAGTTTTTTTTGTGACTATATATATCTTAGTTTAAAAAATTCATATTTTTACCATGAAGTAATGTCATTTTTATTTATTATTTCAACAACCATGTCATGCAAATATTATGTCTTGTCAATTATATATTATTTTATATAATTAATTTGTTTATAAAAAAATATTTTGTTTGTATTCTATTTATATGTTTGCATATATTAATGTTATTTCCATTCTTTAGATGTTTGTGACATAAATTGATATTTTTTTAATCCTTATGTAGATTTTTTTTTAATTTCATACGATTTTTTAGAGTAATGTGTTTTGCATTGATTAATTATTGGAATAAAATTCTCTACAAAATTGGAATTCTATTTCTTGTTTTAGTATAAAAAAAAATAACACTGATTTCAATTCTCATATTAAGGCTATATACAAATCAGATTAAAATAAGTCTGATTTTTAATTTCATTTAATTTGTTCTTCTTCGTATTCCATTATGTGTAGCTGCTCAAATACCCACATTTTAACAAAATAAAAAAAATAAATTTTTATAAAAAATTAAGAAAAAAATAGGAACAGAAATAGAGTACGAAGTACAAATAATTGAAGAAGAAAAATGCAGCAAGACGAGAAAAACAGAGTGCAAAGTGCAAACAATTGAAGGAAAAAAACACAGCAAACACAAAGAGAATTCACAGCCGAGTGAACGATGAGCCAGAAAAAAAAGCAAACAAGTACTATGAGTGTCTTTTTGCCGTGGCTAATATGATTTTTTATTTTTGTTTTGAAAATTTGTAACTTTTACTATTATTGAATCATGTCTAATCGAACAGTTTTGTTATCATTTTAAATACGTGGTTGGAATTTCTAGGAATCAAGAAACAGGCGTTGCGAAAGTTATTACCAAATCGATTAGGAGCTACAAAGAGTGGGTTGACTTTGTTCCGTCTAGTTATTGATGGCAATGTCGGAGATAACTATGGTTTTTTTTAGTGTTTATATTGTAATTCTGGACTTTCTAAATATACTTTTAATACTTGACGAAGACTGCCATAACTAATAAAACAAGGAATTGCAAAATAAAAAATTTTATTCACTAACTTCAATTTTGGAATCAAAGCAAATAAGCAATGCATTTTTTTCTAAAAGACATAAGATGAAAAAGACTCTTTCACAAACTAATTGATTATTATAATAAAAAATTGATTGGATTTCAAAAGAGGAATAATGTCCGTTGTGGAAGAAGATTGTTTGTTCTTGTAATAATTTGAATCCTAATGTACGACTATCAGATCAGCCTGTACCAGTAAAAGGTGGCCCGTGGAAAGACATCTGTCATTTGAATATAAAAGAACAATAGGTGAAAGATAAAATTATTAGTGAGATGGCGATGGAAGTAGGGGATGGTAGGAAAACTATATTTTGGGAAGATAATTGGATTTAAGGAGGTCCTTTGAAAGCGAGTTTTCCAAAGCTTTTCTCTGTTTCAAATCAACAAGGATCTGTGATAGGAGATTGTGGGTAGAGTTATTTCAATGGAAGTTGGAACTTGTTCATCAACTTCATGAGAGGTTAAGGCCAGTGAAGCTATTAACTGGTAGACAGGATAATCTTGTTTGGAAATTTGATAATAAATTTATTTTTCTACTAACTCTTTGGTCCGTATGCTGCAACCAGGGACTCTTTCACAAGAGATTACGAGCTATAGTTTTACAAATGTTATTTGGAAAGGTTAGTACCGCCTAGAATAGAGATTTTTGGTTGGGTGAATACTAAAGAGAGGTTGAGTAGATTGGGCATCATCTAGCAGAGTGACAATAGTTGTGTCTTGTGTAAAAAAGGGATGGAATCTGTTCATCATCTGTTTCTTTTTTTTAGTTTACTTGGCAGGTGTGGTGCACGTGGTTGAAGGGCTTTCGTAGAGATTGGGCAGTCCTAGGAACCATTAAAGGTCTGTTTGAGAGTTGGACTAGCATGCTGTTAGGCAAAAAATTATTATCACTTAGTGTTAGACAAAATATTATTTTTATATAGAAAAATTATAATAATAAATAATTAGTTATTTGGTAATATTCCTATATATAATATTTATATCTATTTTAGATTAAATTAGATCATTTGATAGTTAGTTATTTATTTGAATTTTGAAATTTACATCAAGCAAGAAGTGCGGGAAACAGCTACATGAAATTCAAATTCCCTGCAAGTGGTGTACAAAGAGTAACTGTCCATTGAGATTAGGCTGGTCTATAAATAGAGTTTTAGGAATACGTTGTAATCAGTTCAGTTCTTCTTGGAAAACATTTAGAAACCCAAACGCTCTCAACCCCTTGGCATCACAGAGTAAAATTGGGAATCCTAAGTAATTCCTCTGAACTCAAACACTTGTACTTTGCTTTTTCCCAGTTTTTATTAATAAAATTTATTTACTTTTACGTCTTTTTCTCTTTTACGTTCATGTTTCTTCTTTCATCTTCTTTTTAATTTCCTGTTTGTTTTAATTTCTACAATTTATTTTGTCACCTGCACCTTTCATTTATCATGCTTAATAGAAAAGAGGAGAAGAAGAGGTGGCTGACTGGATTCTTTGCAGTGATCTGGAACATCTGGATGAAACGCAATGACAGAATCTTCAACAATAGAGAAGCAGGTGTTGAGGTCATTCAAAGTAGAACATTTCTGAGCTACAAGGAGTGGGCTGGTATTGATCCTTTTGGTTGTTGATGGTTATGCCGGAGATGACAGGGGATTGATCACCTTTGTGTTTGGTTTTTTTTGGATACTTATCTGTTGCTCCACTTTATTGTGTTTAGCTTTCTTTGTTTAAAAAAATTGATTGAATTTCTGCAGATTGTTATTACTGCAACGGTGAAGATCGCATAACGATGAATAAAAATTAGATATTGAGAAGATAGATAAACGATGAAGAAAAATTAGATATTAAGGAGATGGATAAACGATGAACAAAAACCATAAACAAATTGATAATCAAGGAGATTGATAAACGATTACAATTGTAAAATTGGATAATTGAAAACAAATTGACTATGGATTATTCACCAATTATTAATATTAGTATGGAAAAAGATAAGATTATAATATCTAAATCAAAATAAAAACTTAAAAAATTGAAGATAGAATTTTAAAGATAAGATAAATGAATAATATGATAATAATTTATAAAAAAGTGTAGAAAAAATTATAACGGCTTAATATACATTGCGATTCTTAATTCAATTAATTGTGTTATCACACCAATCGATTGAATACGAAAATATCCTTAATCACGTACAAAATTCAATCCGATTGTGTTACAAAACAATCGATTGAATTTTGAGAAAACTCATTCTACAGCACAATTTAATCGATTGAATAAGAAAATACCCTTATTGCTTTACAAAATTTAATTAATTAATTGGTAACAATACCAATTGATTAAATGAAAAAATTATATTCTATAGTGCAATTCAATCTATTCAATTTATAGAAAATCCATATTGCTATGCGAAATTTAATCGATTATATTACATATCCAATCAATTGAATTTTGAAAAAACATACGATATTTAATTTCCTAGCGTTTGAAAATGCAACAGATCAAGGACAAAAAGAATTTGTTATTTGAATTGGCAAAATATTTATGAAAGTTACGATTACTGAAAGATATATTTTATTGTTATTTTTATTTCTAATGGTTAATAAACATAATAGATGAATAATAAAATAATAATTTATAAAATAAAAAATTAATAATTAAATAATATATAAAGAATTAAATTATAATTAAAATTAACAAAAATTATTTAATCATTATTAAAAAACTTTTAAAAATATGTTTTAGTATTGAAAAAATTTAATGATTCAAACGGTTTGGACCATCGAATACTATGCTATCACTTGAGATAAGTCTCAAAGTGATCCGTGAAGTTGCACTCGAGCCTCATAGTAGTCCCTAAACTTAAAAGTTATCCATATTTGTCCCTAAAGTTTCACTCCAGGACTCAGATTTGTCTTTTCGGTACATTCCGTCCACCTGGCACCACCAAAAAGCTGATCTGGACTCCTTCGTGACACACTGGCCAGGTAACGGCTAATTGACGTAGATTAGTAAACTTTGATGGTGCAATTTGGTCTCTAAATTAAAATTAAAAATTTTAATCTCCAAATTTAATCATCATTCTCTTCTCTACAGTAATCCCTCTTTTCTCTACGGGCATAAATCTTCATATCCCAAATTCACAAGATTTTTCTTTTTGTTTATTTTTAGTTGAAGTGTCTTATAACAGTAACAATAACAACTAGAGTCTTCTTAACAACCATTATTTGAACAAGTTTAACCGCTTTTATCCCTTTTTTCTGTAAGAAAGATGGTGAGGTTATAACATAAAAAAAGTTATGTGATATATATAATTAAAGAAATAATGCAAAGTTTAGTTTTTTAAAATTGTGAACGTTTATAAAAATTTGTTAACTTTTAAAAATGACTAAATTGATTCCTAAATTCATAAATTCTAAATCTCAACTCATCTCTAATGCTGATATAAAATGTTAAAATGTCAGCATAACATTTGCAAACAAAAAGATGATATGATTAATATTTTAATATGATTAAATTAGTGTCTTAAATTAGTTAATTGTATTTATTTTGCTTAATTAATTTTTTATTAATTAGAGACTAAAATAATAAATATTAAATTAGGTAAATTTTTGCTATTTTTTGTTTCTCTAATATTACCCTTAATTAATTTGAAATACCTATTTAATTATAATAAAATCTTAGACACGTTATTTAATGGAGATGTCATACAATTTGAAATGCCATAATATAACACTTTATATTAATACTATGTGTGAATGACAATTAAATTAGGATGATGCATAGTTATTTTGGAATAGGATTGGAAAGAAAATGTAATGCAGTATATAATAATAACGATGTAACTTTTTAATCCCTTAAATACAAGAGATAGATTTTTGTTAAATCATATAACAATATAAAATTGAATTTTGTAAAACATTTTAATTAAACCAGAGTTAAATGAGTGAATAAAATGTTAAATACAAAAATATAGTATGTGACTTTTAATTAACAAAATATATGCGTGCTTTCAATGAAGTTGTAATTTATAGTCTCTTTTACATCTATATGAAGAAGAGAAGAGAAGAAAAGAGAAGAGAGGGGTTAGTACTGTAGAGAAGAGAATAATAATTAAATTTGGGGATTAAAATTTTTAATTTTGTTTTAGGAACCAAGTTGCACTATAAAAGTTTACTAATCCACGGTAGCTAACTGTTATCTGGCCAGCGTGTCATAAAAGAGTCCAAATCAGCTTTTCGGTAGTGCCAGCTAGACGGAATGTGCCGGAAGGACAAATCTGAGTCTCGGAGTACAAATATGAGTAACTATTAAGTTCAGGGACTACTACAAAACTCGAGTGCAACTTCAAGTCCTGATATAATTATTAAAAACATTAAAAGTGTTAGAAACAAGATACTAGACTGGAGAAAGGATTTGTATATTATTGAGTGTATTCAAGTTGTCTACTCAAGTTGTCTACTCAAGTTTCTGGAATGATACAATATGAAAGGGTATTTATAGGTACTAAGAGAATCGTAATAATAAGGACGTAATCTCCTATAATAAATATTCAGATATACTAAATAATATTAATTGATTCTAATTGATCCTAATTATATTCTAACATCCCCCCTCAAACTCAAGTGACAATTGAGTTTGAAACTTATTTAAAACAATGAAATAAAGAGAAAAAATGATAAAATAGGTGCAAAAGGAACTGCCAGAAGGAAGCACAGATGGAACTGCCGCTTGTCTGAAGGAAGCGCAGATGTAACTGCCGCTAGTATGAAGGAAGCGCAGATGGAACTGCCGCTTGTCTGAAGGAAGCGCAGATGGAACTGTCGCTATCTAAAGGAAGTGTAAACGGAACTGCCGAAAAAAAACGTAGACGGAACTGCCACAAGGAAACACAGACGAAACGCACGAGAAAACGCAGATGGAATTGCCACGAGAGAATGCAGACAGAATTGCCACAAGAGAACGCAGACGGAACTGCCATGAGAAAATACAGACGAAATTGCCACGAGAGAACACAAACGAAATTGCCACGAGAGAACGCAGACGGAACTGCTACGAGAGAACGCAGACGGAACTGTCGAAAGAGAGCGAAAACTATATGATTTCTTCATGAGAATAGGTAAATAGCGGATGACAATAGTGTTTGATCATTTGACTTGAAAAAATACAAGACAAATAAAACAGACTAGTTCTGTGAGGTAAAAAAACATCAAATGAGTGACAAAAGGGAAAGAAGAATGTCATAGAAAAAAAGTAAAAACTACGGTAATTTCACCGCAAGGAAAACAATCTACGAGGATACCATCACTGATACCATGTTAGAAACAAGAGACTAAACTCGAGGAAAGGATTTGTGTATTATTGAGTGTATTCAAGTTATCTACCCAAGTTGTCTGGAATGATACAATATAAAAGGGTATTTATAGATACTAAGGGAATCGTAATAATAAATACGTAATCTCCTATAATAAATATTCAAATATACTAAATAATACTAATTGATTCTAATTGATCCTAATTATATTCTAACAAAAAGAATTCTGATCAACCTACCGGTGACAAAGTATCTTAAGAGGAACCTCAGAAATACAGACGGTTACGGTTTGAGTGGCAGGACTTCGTCGTCAAGCTTTCTGACGATGATCGCAAAGGCTCTTCTTCTGCTGTTGCTTCTGGTTTGGCCAGGTTTGTGTGTGCTTAGAAAACTATGTTAACTACATATTTCAGGTCATTTCATCGTTCTAGAGAATGTATCCTACGAAAATACTAAGTGCTTATTTATTTGTGTTTTTTTTCTCATATTTATTTTTACGATCCGATTTTCTGTGAGGGTGGAACTTCAAAATCTTTTCCGGCAGCTGGAAATTCCACAAGAGTTCTTGATGATGCCTTGCTTACGTTGCCATTAATCTGTGGCTTTGATGTTGCACTCCAATTTTGTAATTTTTTGTTTCGTATTTTGATTTCTTTGATTACAATAGATATAATATTTCCAATGCTAGGGCAAAAAGGGTGGTGGTGTAGAATACTAGAGGGGTTATTATCAAAGCCTTCGCCCCACTCAGATGGAGCTTTCGCTTAATGTTGGTTTTGCTTCTTAATTAAATCCTTTTTTAGTAGTTTGTTTACATACTGTTTTTGGTCTTGTTGATACTAAGTGTGTTAGATAATTTACTGGTCCTACTATGAACCGATTCTCGTTACTGATTTCATTGGGAAACACTTTAATCTTGATTTGTCTAGGCGTCTGTCTGACCAAGATTGTGTTAAGGTATTTTATTCTTAGATTTTATGATGCAATTGGACTCTTTTTTATTGTGATCACCGTGTTTGCAAAATTCCTCAGGAGATAGATACACAGGATAATAGTTTGTTTCCTAAATGGCATTTTACATAAATTTGGTTCTGTATAGAGTATTATGACTCGAGTATGTGAAAACATCTGTCAAGAAATTAAGGTAAAAGTTTACAACAATGAGAATATTAGAGGTTTCAATTAACGTGAGCATTTTTTTATTATGACTCAAGTTGTACTAGCATATCTGTTGATTTTCGTTATTAAATATAATGACTAACTATTAGTTTCTATTCTTTCTTGCTTTTTAAGTTTACTCTTAATGACAATGCAACAAAAAAAAAATCGATTGTTTAATATTTTCATGAGAAATATGATATCCAATTGAGATACCTGAATCTCCATGCTATCGAAGCTGGGAGTGATGCAAAACTTGCCTATTTGCCTATGGAGGTTTATATCTTAGCTAATATTCTTGTTTACTACATTTGATCGTTATAGATTTTGTTTCTTCTTACTATCTCTTTTTTTTTTCTTTCTATTTTTTTTAACTTCATTGTAGGTTTGTTGGATTGCTTCTGAATAGAGGTACACTAAGGGATTAACTAAGACCACTTCTGAAGGAATTGTCAGCGTCCTCAAGAAAGGAAAAATTACATCAAACAGGTAGCTTTGTATTGTATTGTATCATTGTCATGTGATGGGTGTGTACAAATATTTAACATTCTGTTACCTATCTATCGGATTGCCAAGCAGCACAACTTTATCAACGACAAATACGCTCGGGAATTTGGAATTAAAGTAGCAGAGGATCTGCCATTGATTGATGCTCGAATCTTGCATCCTCCAATGATATATGCATTACTACTTGCATTGAGAATTGAGGTAGTTTGTAGCTTCTCTTACTCTTTATTAACTGATATATTTTTTTTCTTACTTGCAGCTGAAATATCATGACCGGTGGAAAAGAAAAAATGGTTAGTTAACCCACCGATTGGTGCGTGGAATATGATTAATAAGGTTAGCACATGAATATGATTATAGTTTCATTTTAATAGTGTTTTGTACTTAATATTTATGATTGATTTGTAATTTAACATAAAGTCGTGTTATATATCTAAGTTTTTTTTGCAATTAAGTCCAATTAAATAGGCTCAAACTCAATAAAAATCACTCTCACTACACACAGTGTGTACACACGTGCATTCTTTTTTCTTCGCGATATCCTTATTCTTCTTCCTCGCATTCCTCCTTCTTCCTCGTCATGTTCCTTTTTCTTTTTCACGTATTTTTTCTCTATCATCGTTTTTTCTTTTACTCCTTTCCTTTCTAGTAATTTTGCGGCATTAAATTTTTTTATTTTTTTGTTTTATTTCTCTTAAAATAGTCAAACAAAGAGAATTATGAGAAAATAAAATAAGAAAAAGAAGAAGATGAAGAAGCAGTAGAATATGAGGAGGAGGAAGAAGAAGAATTTTAAATTATGCATAACTTATCAAGAATAAAAATACACCGAAATTTCTTAACAAAGAGTCAAATACACATAAATTTTTTAGTTTTTACATGAAACTTTGCTACAGAAATATAAAAATGTCTTCTTTAATACTACATTTTTTTCCTTATTTCTTTCTTCTTTTTAGTTGAATAAATGTAGATTCATCCTTTTCCTAGTATTTTTATAACATTATGTGTTTTTTCTTCTTTCTTATTTGATTTTTTGTTTTTATTCTTATTAAGAGAGTAAAACAAGAAAAAATTGAGAAGGTTAAATAAGAAGAAAAAGATGAATAAGAAAAAAAAAGATGATAATAAAAACAAAGAAGAAGCAAAAGATGAAAAGGTAGAAGAGAAAGAGTTTTGAGTTATGCAGAACTTATCAGCATAAAAATACACCAAAATTTATTAACAAATACACATAAATTTCTTAGTTTTTACACTGAAACTTTGCTATAAACACATAAAATGTCTTATTTAATGCTATATTTTTTCTTCTTCTTTTTTTCTTTATTTCCTTCTTTCTTTTAGTTGAATGAATGCAAGTTTATTATTTTTATTCTTATTAAGAGAGTAAAACAAGAAAGAAGAAGATGAATAAAAAAAAAAGATGATAATGATGAAAAAGAAGGAGAAGCAGTTGTAAGACTTGGAGTAATTTATCATGACCTAGCGCAAGTAGTTATGGAATAATTAACACTTTAGTACTGCGACATCTCATTAGCTAGCAAGTTAATGTGCAAGAATAATCGGATAAATTATGTGCTTTTTAGTCGAGTTGTAAATAATATTCTCCCTCACCTTGAAGAAGGAAGGGTTGGACCCGTCATTGTTGTGCTAAGTTTCAAATTATACAGAACTTATCAGAATAAAAATACACCAAAATTTTTTAACAAATACACATAAAGAAGATGATGATGACGATAACATTGACGACGATGACAATGATGGAGAAAGAGGAGGAGTAAAACGAATGAAAAGAAAAAATCAAATAAAAAAAGGAAAAAAGAGGAGGAGAAAGTAGTGATGGTGGTGGTGACGACGATAACGAAAGAGAAAAAAAAAAGAAGCAAAAACCAGTAATTGAGATGTTAGTAAGAAGAAGGAAAAGGAGAAGGCGCGTGATTTGAAAAGCGATTATAATTATTTGGTTATATTTAATTAAGTATTTTGTTTGGATGTAAAATTTTATTCTTTAACATAATCGCTTTGTCAACTATTTTAATAAAGTTGATTATTATTTTATTTCACAATATTATTATTTCTTTTCTATTTTATGATATCATTTGCTTCTGCGATAATTTAATGGATCCCGTTAGAGAGATAATAGACTATTTGTACAATGTGTACTGGACTATTGAGTTACAAAATGAGAATAACCATCCAAATACTAGATAATAAACATAATGAACATCCCTCATACTATCTAGAATAACCATCTGAGTACTAGAATAATAAACATATTCTCAAAAGTTTAAACTGGTTTTGGGGTTTATCAAGGATCGAACTCTTGACAGTTCGGATCTAGCACTCTAATACCATGTCATGATACCACTTATCCCAAAAGTTTCAGCTGATAGAAAGAGGTAACACTAATAGTTATATTTCTAATACTTCATAAACCTCCATTGTACATATTGTACAAATATTCCATTGACTCATTATACTTTCCCTAATTTAATATATGTCCCAAGATAATATTTTGATATTTTATAGAAAATGTATAATGATGGGACAGTGCAGCATTGGACTTGTATCAATTTCTTGAAAGAGTAAACAAGATTTGCCATCTCAATTTTGTGCTAAATTGATCAATATGTTTATTGAAAGAGATGGTATGATATACTTTAATACTTACACTATTATTTTGCTTATATATTAAACATAACAGTATTATTTATCCATTTTTATTTTGTTAGATTTTTAAGAGAGCGCTTCTAATTCATATAATTTCATCTCAATCCATGCAATAAAAGGAGCTCTTGCCAAACTTAATGATAAGTGTAAGATAGGGAAAAATTTTGAGCTATTGATAGTAACTTTAACCAACTCAAAGGGGTCGTATAGTAAGTTCTGTGCACCCCAAATTAAAATCAAATTGCAAGATTTGTTTCTTTATTTATTACTTATGTTTTTGTAGGAATAATAAAGCAAAAATATAAAAAAGAATTAAAAATAGTGTTTCAGTGTTATCTATCAAATTATGTTTATCAAATGAATAAATAATATTTTAAAAGTGTTTCTCTCTAAAATAAATATCAAGATAATCTAAAAAATATAGAACACTACTTTATTTCTATAAATTTTTTATATTAATTTAAAATTATAAATACGTAATTATTAATTGTGTAGGTTGATGGTCGAAACCTCGTGTTACATAATGCAGTTCAGGATTATTATATGTAACACTAGCTCGAATTACATGTAAAAAAGAGAATATTATTTTAAGTTGCATCTTGTAACATGAGGTTTCAATCACCAACCTACATGCACAATCAATAATTACATATTTATAATTTTAAAGCAATACAGAAAATTTATAAAAATAAAGCAGCGCTCCGCATTTTTCAAGTTTTCTTGACATTTATTTTGAGAGAAACACTTTTAAGATATTGCTTATTCATCTGATAAGTATAATTTGATAAACAGCATTGAGATACTATTCCTAATTCTGTTTCACATTTTCGCTTTATTGTTCCTACAAGAACACAAGTAATAAATGAAGAAACAAATCTTACAATTTGATTTTGATTTGGGGTACACATACCTTACCATAAGATCCTTTTGAGTTGGATAAAATTATTATCAATAGCTCAAGGTTTTTCTCTGTCTTCTTACAATTATCATTAAGTTTGGCAAGAGCTCCTTTTATTGCATTGTGTTGAGATGAAATTATAGGAATTAGAAGCGCTTTTTTAAAAATCTGACAAAATAAAAATTAATAAACAATACTGTTATGTTTAAAATACACGTAAATCAAGTAAAACAACAGTGTAAGTATTAAAGTATTAAGATATTATAAAATATCAAAAGATTATCTTAGTATATAAAATTAAATTTATTACAGAAATAAATAATATAAAAAAATATAAAAAAATAATATAAAATAATTTTAAATGTTTATTACTTTTTGAATTTTTTTATAATTAATAAAGATAATTTTATACACGCACTTAAATTTATTTAAGATAAAAATGTTACCAAACTTGTATTGATTAGAAATTGTAGTTAATCAATTATGGTTAGATTCGTTAGTTATACCATTACATTTATGACATGTGTCCTCCTTCTGTATATAGTAGCATGCCTAACTAATTTAGTTAGTTTGCTCATTTCAACATGTAGGGCTGACAATTCATATTCTATTTGTGGATATCCAACTTGATCCAATCTGTTCGGGTAGAGTAGGTTATTCTATTCGCAGCGGATAGGATAGGCTACTTTACCCGCAGCGGGTAAAGTAGGGTACAATGCGGATATGCTTGCGGGTAGGGTAGGGTATGAGTTTAAGGTGTACCCTACCCTACTCTATCCGCACCTCGTATATAACATATATTTTATAAAAATCTCTTTATATAGTGAAGGAAGTGAGAGTTGAACCCACAACTTCTCTTATGTAATGACTTATAATAAGTGAATAATCACTAAACTAGTTAGTTAATTTAGTAATTTAGAGTATTAGTTTTTTATTTTTTATGTTATTAATACGTATAAAATTCGAAATAATTGAATTTTATATTTACTTTGAAAAAATTTGATATTTCTGCGGGTAGGGTAGGGTAGGGTTTAGAATTTTAGGGTGCGGGTAGGATTAGAGTTGAGAGATTTTCAACCCGTGAGTAAGGTAGGATAGAATTTTAATGAAATTTTCAACCTGCGAGTAGGGTTAGGGGAGGGTCCAAACCCTACCCTACCCTACCCATTGCCAGCCCTAGCAACATATACTCTATTTATAAGTATTCAATTTAACTTTATTCGATCAGGTAAAATTGCTAATCCATTTTGCAGTAGGTAAAATAAAATGCGGATAAAATATGGATTGAGTCTTAATTTTATCCAATTAACTTGCACCTTATATATGTATATGTTATATACTTATATAAAAATATATTTCAAATGAATATTAAACTAAAGACCTTTCAATAAATGTAAAAGATCATTAGTCATTAAAAAAAATTATTAATTAATAATTTAATATTTTTTTTACATAAAAGTCATTTCTATTTTAAATTATCATTAAGTTATATAATAATATTGTATCTTTTTTATAACCAGCGAGTAGAATCAAATACCCACAAATTAAAAACGAATAGGATTAAAGTTAAGATATTCTCAACTTGCGAATAAAATTAGATTTGACTCCAAATCCTATCCTACGTACCTATTACCACTCCTATTTGTTGCTGGATGAACACATATTCTTTTCTCTCTTTTCAATCTTTTCTATCAATACGCACAAAACCTTGTATGTTAACCAAAATATTTTTGGAGAATTGGATTTATTTTGTTATATTTTTAATATGCTATTATAATCGGACAATATTTTACTTATTTCATTGTATGATTCAATTTATCCTAAATGAGTAATTAAATCAACAAATTTATCATATACAATAAGAAAGGAAAAGAATCTCATATATTCGTCATTCATGATTCATCCATTTTCCTTTTCCTTTTCCTTTTCCTTTCATGAACCACAATCCATTTTTGACTTTTTGTGTGTTCATGAATCATGAAGTGCATAGATCATGTAATAATTATTATTCCTTATTAACCTTCCTTTTTGAGACGGCATTTCAATAGAAAAACTCGTGATCAGAATCTACAAATATGGGTAACATGTAAATGAATTTCTTTAACATGGACAAAAATATCACCAATAAACAGAATAAAATCCTTAACATTATTCACATAATTAACACATGACTAAATAGTCAATTAGCCTCCCCAAATAAAAATGGAGATTTTTATGGGAAAAATATATATAAAAAGCAAAAATAGGTGAATATTGAAGAGATATGAAGACTAAAAAGTAAAAACGCATGACTTTGGGAGTAGGGAAGTATGTACGAGGTATAACTGGCGAGAGCTGATTAAAAAAGTATCTTATTGAGGTTGGTTTTAAAAGATCATTTTTAAAAAAATATAGCACATATATTTAATAAATTAAACTAATTTTAATTTTATAAATACAAAAAATAATAATTATATTTAGTAAAATAATTTTAAAATTTAAAAATATTATAATAATAAACATAAATATAAAAATAAATTTAGATATTTATTAATAAACTTTTAAATTTTTTGGAGAATTATATAATGAAAAGAATTTTGTGTGAAGAGAATGAAAAAAAGATATAATTTATTTAAAAATTTTAATAAACATAAACTAACAGTCTAACACATTCTCTTAGATAAGTATCTAACTAATTATAAAAAAAGAATCTTTATATCTCTTCATCATAACATGCACTAATATTTTTAACGTTAGAAAATTAATTTTTTTTAGTTAATATTAATCAATTTTTTAAAAATTATTTTATTTGTTTTAAGTTTTAGATTCTAAATCATAAACTTTTTAGCATTATATTCTAAATTCTAAATTCTAAATTTAACTAGTTATGACTAATTAAAAATTAATTCTTTTTTTCTTTACCAAATAGAACACTAGAAATACAAAACTTTTCTAAAAGTTTTTACCAAGTCTAAATTAGACCACTGTAGTCAAAATTTTAGTAAAGGAATTAGCGGAAAAAAACAAAACAAAAAGGAAAAAAAAAATTATGCGCGTGAGGCACACGTGGTGCTGCAATCGCGTGTATATAAGTGGTTCTGTGTTGTGTTCTTGTTGAGCTCAAAAACACTAACCAGTTTCACAACTCAAAATCAAATTGCTCCAAAATCACTTTGCACACAGAAACTGTTTGAGAGGGAAAAAAGAAAAAAAAAAGTAAAAAAGAAACATAACCTCCCAACTAACTTTTCCTCTCCAAACGACAAAACCACAAAACACAAACAAGAAAGAAACATGTTTTCCAAACACAATGCTCCAAAACCACAAGATCCAAGGCTCAAGGCCATCACTGAAGCCATCAGAGTCGTTCCTCACTTCCCCAAACAAGGTCTTAATAATTAATATTAATATTAATAATTCTCTCTTATGTTTTTTAGAGATCCATGACTAGTTTTTTTGTACATGTTTTCTTTTTTTCAATAATATATTTTTTAAATATGAATAATAATAATAATGATAATGGAATGAGTGCAGGGATAATGTTTCAGGACATAACGACATTGTTGTTGGATCATAAGGTTTTTAAGGACACAATTGACATTTTTGTTGATCGTTACAAAGACATGGGAATTTCCATTGTTGCCGGTAATATTATTTATTTTTCTGTGACATTCTCTTTTTTGTTCTTCTATAAGACTGTAACCATATATGCCTACAACTAATTAGTACCTTTTTACATTACACAGTACAACATAGAACCGTATTTTTTTAATCTTATGCTTCTTCTTTTTTTTTTGTCTTATTGTAAGAAAAGTAATTATATTTTATTATTATGTGAATCTTTATTAGTAGCAGAAAGGGTGAAGCAAATGTTTAGGATATTCATATTAGTTGCTGGCTGCATCAATCATGTTCCTGTTCTATTTGAATATTTGAAACTGTTATATCAATATTCTCTATTTTAACTTATTTATTTATTTTTAAACATTGTGCTGTCAATTCCACAGTAATATTTTCTTGTTAATGACTCTTTATTTCAATTGATTTTTTCACATAGTCCCTGCTGTTATGTTATGTGATTTTATCTCCTTTCATCATGCAGTATAATGTATCACTTCAGCAATTAGTATTAGTAACAATTTTAGAAGAATTCAGACAAGGCATTGATCTTAAGCAATAGTTGCATTCCTTGAACTGTGTTTTCTGGATCCATTTCAATGTGGGATTTTCTGTTTAGAAGCATTAAGATTTTGCTTGAGTTGAGATAAAACAGAAATACAGAACAGACATTGGGAAATAGAGACAGAATCTTGTGAAACAGAAATAAAGTCATTTTACATCTGTCTTAGAATCTTTGTATGTATGTCCTGTCTTAACTACTAAACAATAAACTTATAAACATAACCTAAAAGGCCATGTTCTTAGCTAATGATGTTGACCCTCTTCAATCTTATGTGATAATTTGATTAGATTATTTGATTAATATGCAGGAGTGGAAGCTAGGGGATTCTTTTTTGGCCCCTCAATAGCATTAGCCATTGGTTCAAAGTTTGTTCCTTTGCGCAAACCTCGAAAGCTACCAGGTACATATGTTCTGTCAATATTTGTTGATTAACTGACTGAAACAGAGAAACCAAAGCATCCATGGGGAAACTAGGTTGAATGGAACAAGATTTTGAAAACTACCATGCTTGCATTCAATATTTAGAAGCAGGACATAAGATGTTGCTTAGTTTTTGCTTTAAGTTACATTGGCCAAATAGATTTTGATCACTTTAGTTCATAAATTGTCATATAATGCTTGTTACAAATTTTAGTTGTGTTATTCTGTTTCATTAATGGTGCTACTTACTTAACTGGTGGTTCATATTTAGGTGAAGTAATATCAGAAAAATATGATCTAGAATATGGAAGTGATTGTTTGGAGATGCATGTTGGTGCTGTGAAACATGGTGACAAAGCCATTGTTATTGATGATTTGGTGGCTACAGGTGGAACTCTATCTGCAGCAATCACTCTCCTAGGTAACTTCCACCCTTCTAATATTATCATTTTTCTACTTTATATATAATATTTTTTTCTCTTTTTTCTTTAATTAATTAGCGACTTTAATTGTTACGTAGTTACAATGTAAAAGAGTTTTACATTATTATAATGCTAGAAAGGCAAAAAAAAAAGCCCAAATAATTCAAACTTGCTTTATTTAGCCTTTATAAAAAAAAAAAAGTAAGTTTTATCCGTTTTTGACTAAAGACGTTTACATTATTACTGAATGATATGCTTGCAGTTATAAGACTTTAAACATTAAACATAGTAAATAATCAAGTAAAACACTTGAAAATGACACTACATCTATGTTGTCTCAAATATGCTATAAGATCGGGAAGAGTATCAAATATTTTAGAAATACTAGTGTTTCGTTGGTTTTAGTCATAGATCTTAATCATAAATATATACATAATTGATATTAATAGTTAATATTACATTATTACTAGAACAACATTATTTTTAGAATACTTAAAAATGTTTCATATGGTTTGCACCATAAAAGAATAAATAAATAATGATAAAGAAAAATATGATATAAGGTTGTGTGAAATTGTTTTCGTAGAACGTGGTGGTGCTGAAGTAGTGGAATGTGCTTGTATCATTGGTCTGTCTCATTTTAAGGTAATGACTAAAAACTTTAGTGCTTTTTATGATTACCAATGTTCAAGAATATATGAATTATGGAAATGAGGTTGTTGTTTCAGGATGATTGCAGCGTGAATGGCAAACCACTTTATTTCCTTGTGGAACCGCGTCTTCAATAAGATTTTTGTTTCCGAGGTAAGTAAGACAAGATTATGAAAATCTATAGAATCGTCGCCTATTATGACTTTGACTCCATACAGTTACCATTTCGCTAATACCACTACCATAGAAATTCAACATTTTAGGGTTTAGTCAAGCTAGTAGCTTTGACCCTTTTTTGGAATATTATCATGAATGTAGGATAAAAAAAAGTTTTTAAATGTATTTAAGAATTTAGATACTCTAAATTTTGAATTTTACTTTAAAAGATAAAATATAATTTTTTATATTTATTTTATAAGTAGGACAAAAAAAAAATATGATAGAAAAACTATTTAAAGATGAGAGATTACATTTTACTTTTTAGAATAAAAATTCAAAATTTAGAAGATCCAAATTTATACTTAAAAATTAAAATACCGACGTTTCAATAATTTTAGTCGTGAATTTTAATTAATATATATTATATACCTTTTATATAATGTATACTTAGATTTAAGAAATTTTACATTGTTTAAGAATATATATGGTTAAAAAGATTTCACAAATATCCTTCATTTATTAGATAATTTTTGAAATTCAGTTAAAGTGGCCCACTCTTAGTATATCTTTGTCTTTTTTAATTCTTTGTATTAGGTTATATTATATTAATCAAATTTTTAGTAATAATTGCAGATATTGCAGTATAGTGCAAACCAAATAGAATTACAACATTATATTATAATCTCTCTCTCTCGCTTTCGAAATTAATTGTCTCTTTATTTTTTTGGATCTATTCAAAAATTGATATATGTACATGTTTTATAATTTTTCAATAAAAAAAATAAAATCCTCTAATTTGATTTAAAAAAAAAGAATATTACATAAATTATAAAGAGGAATGCTAGGGGCCATTAACTTTTGTGATTTGTAGCCATCAAATAGCCATCAAGATGGTTTTAATGGTGTGAGATTGATGTGAGATTTCATCTAATGGCTCACTTTTCTTTGCTGGTTACATGCTGGCCAGAATTTAACAAAATTGTTGGCTCCCTAGACTTTTCCAATTATAAAAGAAGACGCTTTGTCATGTAAAATTGTCACTATTTCCGAAGAAGTTGTTGCAGTTTGGTACAGCCTAAGAAAAAAAGAAGTATAGAAGCATTCTTAGGCTTCCCTTTTTGGTTGTGATCTTCAGTTCTTGATTAAGACTAATGGCAATACATGCATGCTGCGCCGAAAATATGGTTGCTCTAAATTTCTTTGTTTTTGACTAATTTCATATTTTACATAGAGATATAATCTTTCTGCATTTTCATTTGGTCTTTTGATAGTTAGGCACCTATTGAACTTTCTTAGAGATTTGATTTTGATTCATTTCTTTTCATGCAGATTTTATTTTTCATTATTATTCTTCGGGTGACACACAAAAAACATGATTCAGTGGAGAAAACAGATCCTTCTCTCAAGTTTTCAGCTGATTATTAATATATTCTGCCCCTTCACAAAGATATCTTCATGGAAAATTTTGGAAGTCCATTATATTTTTAAATGTTTTGTTTTATGTAAATAATAAAAAAAATGAATATTGGACTATTAGTTCATTTGATTAGATTAATTCTATTTATTTATTAATTTATTTATTTTAATTTCATCAATTACAAATTGAATAAATTCAAATATATTGAGGACAAATGTTACAATTAAATCATAATACAAAAATACTACGTGCATACAGAAAATCAACTACTATATAATTGTATGTGAATATATGTATTATTTAAATAATTTTTAATATGTATTTTATATTTTATTATATATTTTATATAAATAATTGATTTGATAATTATTTTTTTTTCACATCCAACATAATTGATTATAATAATATATAGACGCACTTTTATTCATCCAAAGGCAAAAAGTGGTTGGTGATAGCAGCCATATGACACAGTTTTTAAGCAATTTTTTCTTGCAATTGTCTGGCATCCAAATTATGGAGCATCTGCTCATATCTTATACCTAATCAATAATCATCACACTTGTTCAATTTTATTTTAGTTGGGGGGAAAATTCATTGATTTTGTTTTTTATCAAGGGAATATATAATTTTACGATTTTTTCAAAGAATCATCTATTTTTTTCTAACAATTAGTCAATAAAGTAATGAATAAGTAAAGATTAAAGAAAAAAAATAGAAAAATGAACATGTTAGCTGATTATTAGCTAAAAAAATTAATTTTCAATCTTTTCTTATAATTTTGCATGAAAGGTTATGCAAAAATCAGAAAATTTTTCATAAAGAATCTTTTTCAAAACAAACAAAAATATATAAAAAAATATTATATGTATACTAAAAATCAGACACTAAATTAATTACTATGTATTTGTGTGTATATATATATATTGTTTTTATCTATAATGAATGGTTATTAAATTTTTTTAATAAAATTCGTTTAGTTTAATTTTGAAAGTGTAGTGCAAAGCCTTAAATATTGCAATATTTAGCGTGAGATTAATGGTGTCAATCTATTCCTTCTAAGTAGTTGATACCAACGGCAACACTACAAATCTACAATATATGTACATTTTATGGTTTCAACTTGAATAAACTATTATTTTTATCTTAAAAAAAATAAAAAATTAACAAAATTATCCATAAAAGAATTATCCATAAAGAAACTTTTGTTTCTTCAAAGTATCCAATTGTTAATTGTCTCCATCAGCTTCGCTCTTACGCTGCCGCTGTCGCAACAACCTTCCGCCGACCTACACTGTCAGTGTCCATTGCACCACTCAGCTTGTGGTGGTTACTGGTTAGTTTAGTTTACTCTCAAAGTTATCCTAAAACTTGCAAGATCCTCTCAATCGAAATCTCACGGCTTATGCACAAGTTAATGATTGATATTAATATGTTGGTAAAAACTAGCGTATATTTGTCCTCATATGAAGTTGATAGTTGAAAACTACTAAATAATTCGATAAGTTTAACTAAATTATTACTTAATGCTTCTCAACTATCAACGTTCTCAATTATCAACTTCACATGAAAACAACTGTTTCAGCTAATATGTTATCTTGTGAGAAGTTACAGCGGGAAATTGATGGTGGCTTCTTCACAATGAAATATGAACAATGAACATTTGCAGCTATCCTCCTTACTATTAACGTGTGAAATTACGAAATTACACACATGGTAAACTTCAAAATCAAGTATTTTTATACTTTATAATAATTATTTGCAATTCGCTCCTAGCGTATTGCATATTTGCATAATACTCCCACATCCAAGTAAAACAACAAATTCTCTAACATTCCCGATATTTCACACTTTAGTCCCCAATTTACTAACTAACCTTAATATCGTAAGGCTAATTTATTGAATAGTGTTGTACCTTTCAGGGTAGCACAGTAAAGACTTGCACATCTTTCATTCCAGGGCTCCTCACTGAGTATTGAAATGTCCATCCATGGCAAGCTCCGGCGTGTTCCCCCTTTTTGTTAACGGCAACAATGCCTCCCATAAAATCTGGAAACTTTCTTGCTATTCTCCCTATTGCATCTTTCGCAGCAAGTTCCGGATTCATTCCCAACCTCATGCTTTCAACAACTTGATAACTGAAATTGAATATGCTTGTTGTTAATCTTGATATTTGTAAAACAAAACACACTAAGAGGAAACACATACAAACTAGAAATTAAAGCTGTAACTACACAAGGACGATGACTACTATAACAACAACAAAGCTTTGTGTCACTAGGAGGGGTTAGATATATGAATTAAACCCCGGCAAATTGCCCTATAAATCTGTGTGTAAACCATACTATAGAATTACCAATACAGTAGTGTCTATTTTCAGTTCAAGCTGTATGGAAGTGGGGAAAAGGGTTTCCATTTACATTTCCAGATGATGGATTAGGTGTGTTCACCATAATGGTAAATTCTCAAGATTAACAAACTTTAACAAAGTTGTCAAAAACATGTGTAACAATAACTAAGTCTTGCTCTATTAGATGGAGTCAGCTATATCGATCAAACGACACTGCAATACCCTATCATAATCATCATCAGTGTTTAAACCATTTATTTTTAGATCTCTTTTAATAATTTCCTCGTTACATGACATACCTTCTCTGAATATATTCATACCATGTAAGATATGATTCTATCACCTTTTCAATAGTTGACACTGCAAGACACTCTCTGATGCAATCTTTTCCATCTAAGCATCCTAGGCTTCGTAACATTAAGGTTATGTTTATGTAACCACATGGTTAATATCATGGAGATGAAGTTGCTTATCATAACATATGCAATCATGAATGACGACTTGCTTCCACGTAATGTTCACTGTCATAGTGTCATGGAAATCACTCTGGTGGCCAGAAGTACCATGTTATACCTTAACTTCAATTATACTGTTTCTACGTCCTAGTTTCTAAGCTTCTACTGCAAGGAGTTTGAATTTCAAGATCAGGTACAAACAACTACAAAGTACAGAGGCAAGTGTTTTATCAAAGAAAAGGGTGCTATGAAAGAGTCCAGCAGAGTCAGGCCTAGATATAGTTCTAAATTCCCTCAATACTGTGTTCATTCTCCTTACTTTCACTTATTTTAACGGGCTAGGAAAGTGTGCTGTAAAAGAATTCAACAGAGTCTCGCCTTTATAAAGTTTCCAAATACCAACAAACTCTTGTCTCCATAAAGTTTCCATATAACGTAACCTGTTTTACGAGGAAACCAACTTTTTATTAACCAGTAATCTGCCAACAGAATAGTGGATGAATAGAGATTAAGGGGAGAGGAGAGAAATTTAAAGGGAAAGAAAAATGTTGGCTCATTGTGGCTGAAAAAAGTTGGTTTCCAATATTTCCCTTAAACAAAATTAGCAATTCAATGACGATTATTGAATATGGTTGTGTATTAAAGGTTGATAAGGAAATGGAGGCAAGAATATAGTATAAGGAACTTCAACAGAGACTCTCGAAAACACTCAATTTGAGTCTTTATAAAGAAATCTGTTATTTGTACTGACTTTTACTTTATACACAGAGCAAATAAAGAAATCTGTTATTTCATGTGAACTTGATGACCCATGACTTCCATTCAATGGTAAAGACGTGAATATCAGCTCAGTCTACGGGGCAAGAAAGTATAGAAAACATTTCTCCTCTATAAATACTAACTTTTCTGCAGATCGAAATGGTTCTAGAGTACAGAATTGAATAACACATTTTTTATTCTTTTCCAGCTTGTCTCTATCATTGCTATGTTCTTTTCTTACACTTCTCTGAACTAGTATTATCAGAATGGCGCTACATTCTTGCATTTCAGAATCAAGCCAATTTGTTACATATCTCTGTGCCTTAAATTTATATTGGAAAAGATCAGACATTGCTCTCTACATTAATAGGCCAAATTTTGTCAGGAGCAACACTTCTGATTTTACTGCTGAATGTTTAAAAATAAAATAAAACTAAAGGCAACTCAAATTAGACATTGATCTACACCAGTTAAAAACTATGGAGTTTGGAGCAGTATGGTACCATGGAAGGAAGCGCATCATGATGTCACCATCCCCAGTTGCACAGCATGCACCAACTTCTTCATTAGCATATGCAGACGATCCAACTATCGGACCGTCACCTACCCTGTAAACAAATAATAAAATAAAAAGAAACTTCAGTATAAGAAGAGTCCTGATAACAGATTAAGTTTTGCAAAAATGAGAGTTAGTATGCACTTCTTACAACAGAAAACATATAAATAAATCACAAGTGCATCTTACAAAAGGAAGACAAAAATTGGCTTAAAAAGAAAGAAAACCAGTCATTGAAGAAATGAAAAGATATGCCTGCTTAAATTTTTGGCTTTGACAAGCATACCTGCCAGGAATCTTGAACGTCGCCCCATTAGTCGATGTGCCAACAGCAATATGTCCCATCTATGCCAAATAAAAAGTTATTTGCATCGGCAATATGAGACATAAAAGTAATAAACTTTTATGTTATTTCTTATGAAAATCTTACTCTATCAATAACAGCCATTGATACAGTATCATGGATCCGATGACCAAGATCAAGAAATCTTAAATCAGTAGTTTGCATCGCATAAGTCTTCAAGCACGTTTCATCAGTATGCTCCAGGTAACTTGTTGGGCGATAAGGACCACAGCTGTTTTCAGGTAAGACATTCTTCCAGAAATTGGGTTGGCAGTTATTAGCTTTCCATTTAGCCCACTTCTCTATAGATTCTGATGAACTCAGGTTTGTGGGTCCTGGAAGACCCATTGATATCGCAAATGCCGATGCTTTCTCTCCTACCAGCAATGTGTGCTCAGTATGTTGCATTACTAACCTAGCAGCCTTGATACCATCCTTTACATATCTCATGGCACCGACAGCTCCTACTTCCATAGTCGCCTATGTATCTCCTTAGAGGAAGATTGGATCAAAAGTCATGCTGATACACAAAAATGTATCACAAGAAAAAGAAAATACTAATAAATTCAATTGCTATAGAACATGGTAATTGGTCGTTACCCCATCCATGACCAGAGCATCAATTGTAGTTTCTCCATTCTCGTCTGGACTTCCACCCGGACCAACTTTTTGGAATAAGATATGCAGAAGGCAAGGGAAAAAAATCCAGAAGAGAAAATCTCAGTATAGAGAACAGCATTGAAATCTATTCTTCCCCTTCCATATATGACAAAATTGAAAAAAATTTTAATAAATCCCCAACTAAACAAGCTTTATCATTGATATGAAATCCTCCAATGAAATTGAATAGTTATTATATCAAGCAGAAAAATACATAGATTGTGTGCAATGCTAAACAATCTAACAAACTGGTTGTTTGAAGCAATCTGAATGATATTCTACGACGAAGCAAAAGGAGAAGCAAGTTGTTTATAGTGCACTCTGAAACCTCTTAGGTAAAGTATTATTATAGTCAAACACTCAATAAGAAATGAAAAACATGTTAATCAAAATAAATTCGATACACAATGACACAAATATGATGAAGAACAATCAGCAGCCCAACCAAGCAATTAACCAAGAGGAAAAAGAAAACGTGTTACTTATTAAAAAAATCCAAGTTATCTTCGAAATAGTTTCAGTTTGCACCTGTTCCATCACATCTCAGTTCCTCACAAGTTGAGCAACCCTCAACCACAGAATCCACAGCTGTTGAACCACCATCAGCAGCCTTCCAAGCAGCTCTAACGGCCTCAACAAACGGCCAAGTACTCACAACCAGCGGGTAGTGCTCCACTTCAACAGTTTCATGTCCCAGCACCTAGTGGAAATAATGTCAGACATCAAAGAAAAAATTAACATAAATAAGAGGGTTTACTGATAAATGAGAAATCTAGCTAGGAAACTGATCAATGTTAGGGAATTCAAGTATTGAGTTTAGGGTATTTTCACTTTCACTCCAATGAAGAGGACAAAAATAAGGTAAAGGAAGTTGCAAACAATGAGAGAATAGTTTGTTGTTCTATACCATAGACAGTAAAAAGAGGAACAACATGAATTTGAAGAGTGGAGTGCTTTTGGATCGCAGCGAATCCTGGAAGAGGGCCCTTGTAGGCATAGCCATGGAGACAACTTCTATGGCTCTTGAGGGGAAGGCTACCAGAACTCTAAATTAAGAAAGAATGTGCATCTCAGTAAGTCAAAAATCATAAAAAGAAGAAAAAAGAAGCTAAGTCATACTTAGGAATGGCAACGGATTCACAATAGTAAAATCATCATTTTGACCCTCCAAAGATTAGTTCCCCAAAAAATAGTCCTTCACATATTCATTACCCAATTCTGCTTGACAAATCCACCCAAAGTAAGGACTATTTTGCCAATGAACTAATATTTAGCATGTCAATATGGCAGTTTATGCAAGATTACAATCACACATTACAACTATGAACCTTTTGGGGATAAATAATAAATAAGAATAACCAAATTGTGCTGGTTGAGTGGTTAGCTTAGCTCACTCATCTGCTTAAGCAACTGTCTGACGAATCTCGCTTTATGCATTGCTCAGCAAACCTTTAATGGAATTCCGATCCGCAAAAGATTAGTAGCAGGGCAAGGATACCGTGGGAAACCAAACAACAACAACAACAATAATAATAATAACAACAACAATTTCTTCTAACTTCTTTGGAATTTCAAAATGGCAGTTTACTTCAAGGTAACGGGATAAATGGCTGAGTGAGACTCATGGAGATTGTTGGTCCAAGTTCCAAAGAGAAAAGCAAAGGGACCAACTCATGTGAGTGTGAGAAGCAAGAAGTGACTAAAGAGTTAATTATAATAGAAATTGAATCAATCACATACACAGTGAATCGGTGAAAGAAACAAAAAACTATTTTTTTTATGAGCAAAGGAAAACAGAGAAGAAAAACAAGATTTGAAAGAGATCACATGGAAGCAGAAAGCAGTACTTACATGGAGGCAGACAGCGGAAGTGGCTGACGGCGGTGGCTGGCTGGGTTTCGGAACGGGTAAGGATCAGACAGTGGGGAGAACAAGTGAAAAATGTTTTTTAGAAAAAAAAATAATTTTTTAATTAATGTAATATTAGTACATTACATATACTTATAATTAAATTTTCAGCATATGAAAATTAAATTCTACCTATTAATCAGCCTTATAAAGTTATAATGGAAAAATTAGGGCTGGACATGGATCAGATAATATCCGCATATCCGCGGTAATTATCTGTATTCAATCCGAATTTTGTGAATAATATCCGATCCATAAAGTCATCGGATCGGATAGGATCCGATCCGCATCATGATAGGATCGAATTGCGAATTTGGCAGTGATATTTGCGGATCAAATCCGCAAATCCGCATATCCGCACATCACATATAAATAGCATAGTTTAAGAAAATAAACTCTAATGTAATATGAATTTTAGTGTGTTGTTTTATGAATTTTATGATATCTTGTTTTTTATTTTTTATACTGTACTTCGACTTAGAATAATTAAACGTGTTATTATTATTTTTTGTTATTCAAAAAAACTTTTATTGATAATTTTTTAGATTTAAATATGCTTAAACGGGTGAAAATTTATTTATTTTTTTGTAAAAATAGCCAAATAGAATTTGAAAACATTTTTTCTTAAATTATGCGGATATACTCGATATTCGATCCGCAAGTATGCGGATCCGATCGGATCGAATTCGGCCTGAAAAATTGTGAATATCGTATCCGATCCGATCCGATGTGTGCGGATCGGATAAAATTTTAAACTATATCAAATCCAATTCAATCCGTGTGCAGCGCCAACTAACTTGAGCCAAAAGCCTGGTATTTCACTAGTCATGATAATAAAAAAAATTGAAAAATATTATATATAACATTGTGTATATTTTTGAAGTATTTTTTATTTGTAATAATAGAAATCATTAATAAGAAGTGAGAAAAAAATAAAAGATTTATCTTATATATCATAAAAAATATATAAAAGAAATGTATATAAAAATGATATAAATGTTATTTTTTAAAAAAATTAAGTAACTTTTTCCCATTAATCGTCTATGTGTTTTACTATTTTATATAAATCAAACTGAGTGATATTTAAATTTGTTTCTAACAATTGTGTATATAATAAATTAAATTCTAACTACAAAAATTAATAAATTGGTTGTTGATTTTTTAAAATATTAGGCAAATTAATATTGTATAAAATAAAAAAATAAATGTATCCTCAGCATTTATTAAAAAGTGATAAATTAGTCTTTAATTTTTTTAAAAAATATCATTTAAAGATTAAATTTTTTATATTTTAAATAATAATAAACTAATTTTTTAATATATTTTATTAAAAATTAATTTATCAGATATTCTAAAAAATAATGAATATTTTTAATAGGGACTAATTTGTTTGATATGGAAAATTTTTTTGGTTGTTCTTAATTGGATACAAATTCGTTACCCGCTAATATGGGGTTTTACTCTCTTGTTTTTATATATATCAACGACATTTAAGTATTTTCAACCTAATTTCAGCTGCTTATTTAATAAAAATATTTTTGATTAGTCACAGTATTCTTAATTTAACATGTTAAAGATTAATTCAACGATTCATGTGTTGTTGAACAGAAATACAGAATGCCAATTTTTGATAATTTTGTCATCATATGATTGTTTTGAAATAGAACCTTTTAGCAATGTAAAATACTACAACGAGCTGAAAATAAAAAAGAGAATAAAAAAATAAAAAAGAATCTTCAAATTCTAATTAAGAATTCATTAGGTCCTATCGAGATCAGAGACTCGAACCCGCAACCTCTTAATTAAATATAGAGAGATTATGCCATTTAAGCTATTACACATTAGCATTCATCGAAATCTGATTATGAGTTATTAAAAGGTAAACTGAATAAAAATTTGAAACTTGAATATGAGCTCTATTAAAAAATATATGTCAATTAATTATTATACATATAAAACGATATTCGTCCTAACACAAAGACACTTGCAGATGAATAAGTTAAGTCTGAAGGCTTATTTAAATAAAGGGCTAGTGTTTGTGCTGGCCCAACTCTCTTTCTGGTCAACAGCTGCCTTAAATATTCAATTCAGTCCAAAAACAAAAAATAAAAAATAAATTCAGCCCGAAGCTTTATGGATCATTCTGTTGTTTAAAATGAATGTATTTTTAAATGGAGCCCGTCTTGTGCATATAGCAATTCATTGGCCTGCGACAAACTCTTAAATGAAACCCAGTATCATGGCGAATTAGTCATTAACCTGCCGGACTAAGAGATATCGTAGAAAACAAAAAAAAATGTATTTTTAGTTTTTTACAACAAAAACATTAGATATGACAATGCTGGAAAAGATATATAACTTATAATATATATAAAATTAGTATGAAATATGTTGATTAAAATTTTAAATCAACTTGCATGGACTAGAATCTTCATGAAACATGGTTAAAGAATTGAAGAAGAAAAGTTTGAGTTGAAAACAATAATCATCTATTTACTAGAAGATGTTGGAAGCTTGAAGATTTTTGAAGAACATTCAAGAGAATAGTACATCTACAATATTCTACAACAATGAAGAAATTCAAAATCAAATTGAATTGGAATTGAAAGGAAGTTGCACTCATCACCTCCATACTAGAAGAATCATAAAGTGCATTGAAAGGTTCAAGATTGATGACTAAGCTTAATGAAAAATTTTCAAGATGTGATAGAAATTACTTATTTGAATAGTCAAAGGAAGAAGTAAAGTTGGATAAGTATGTGTATTAAGAAGTTAGTAGAATCATGAACTTTTAGTATGAAACTTTGCCTATATAAAGGCATATATGCCTTATGTATTTTGTGTGTTCTATAATGAAATGTGTATGTTTTAAAATGTGAAAATTCTCTCCTTTGTTTTTATGAGTGTTAGTGAGTTTGAGAGATGAAAAATATGATAGTGTCATTTATATGAGTGAGTGATCCTAGGGCCAAT
>NC_029777.3:104832225-104835845 GCF_000817695.3 Arachis duranensis
ACCCATTTGAAGGCCCAGAACTTGTGGAATTTCATTGAACCAGGTTTGCAAGAAGGAGCAGATGCTGCCCAACAAAGGAGAGATCAATTGGCGCTATCTCAAATTCATCAAGGAGTAGATTATACGGTGTTTGGCAAAATAGCAAATGCCAAAAGTGCAAAGGAAGCATGGAACACGTTGAAGCTGTCATACAAAGGCGTAGATAAAGCTCAGAAAGCAAAGCTACAGTCTTTAAGAAGAGAATATGAAAGGTACGAGATGTCTAGCTCAGAAACCGTTGAGCAATATTTTACTCGTGTTACAGATCTTGTCAATAAGATGAGAGTCTATGGAGAAGATATGCCCGATAGCAAAGTGGTGGAGAAAATTTTTCGCACCATGCCGATGAAGTATGACCATGTGGTGACTACGATACTAGAATCCCACGATATGGATACTCTGACGATTGCAGAGTTACAAGGAACCATGGAAAGCCACACTAGTAGAATACTGGAGAAGTCAGAAAAATCAACTGAGGAAGCCCTGAAAAGTCGAGTGAATTTCAACAACGTTGCAGAATCAAGCCGTACACAAGAAGGACGAGGTCGTGGTTTTAATTTTCAAAGTAGAGGCAGAGAAAGTTTCAGAGGTAGAGGTCGTGGCAATTACAACCAAGGAAGTTACAACAATTTTACACCACCTAATCAAGGAAGAGGTGGAACAAATTTCAGGCCTGTCAACCGAGGAAGAGGTCGAGGCAATTTTTATCAAGAAAGAACCAATTTCAACTGTTTTCATTGTGGAAAGTATGGACACAAAGTAGCAGATTGTAGATTCAAAGTGATGAATAATAATCAAGCATACGTTGCAGAAAATCAGCATCAAAATACTGATAACAATCCGGGTACTCAGACTTTATTTTTTACAAGTAATTCATGTGCTGAAGATGAAAATATATGGTACTTGGATAATGCTTGCAGTAATCATATGCCTGGTAGAAAGGAGTTATTTTCTTCATTAGATGATTCAGTTAAACTATTATTGAAGTTTGGTAATAGTACAAAGATCCCTATTGAAGGAAAAGGGCACATACCAATTAGATTGAAAGATGGTTCTCTGAGTTATATTTCTGATGTTTTCTATACTCCTGAACTTGATTACAATTTACTGAGTATGGGGCAATTATCTGAGAAGGGATATAAGATGATAACTTATCATGGATATTGCACTGTATTTGACAACAATGGAAGGTTCATAGATAAAGCAAAGATGACCTCAAACAGAATGTTTCCATTAAAAATTCAACATGTTAATCCCTCTTGCATGAGTTCTGTGATACTTGATGATAACTGGTTGTGGCATATGCGGTTTGGGCACTTTCATTTTTCTGGCCTAAACTACCTGTCAAGAAAAGGACTTGTTTCTGGTCTACCACGGTTTCATATTCCCAAGTGTATTTGTGAGATTTGTCAACTGGGAAAGAAGCACAGAGATTCATTCCCTACAGGAAAGTCATGGAGAGCTAGAAGATTACTTGAAATTGTGCATTCAGATCTCTGTTCCGTAGAAGTTCCAAGTAATGGTGGTAGCAGGTACTTTATCACTTTTATTGATGATTTTAGTAGATATACATGGGTATACTTTCTGAAGCAAAAATCAGAAGCATGTGATGTCTTTAAGACATTCAAGGCGTTTGTCGAAAAACAAAGTGGCTGTAAAATCAAAATTCTCAGAACAAACAGAGGAATAGAATATCTTGCGTGTTCAGAATACTTTAAGCAACACGGAATTCAACACCAACTAACAACTAGATACACTCCTCAACAAAATGGAGTGGCTGAAAGAAAGAATAGAACCATCATGGATATGGTCAGATGCATGCTCAAGTCAAAACAAATGCCTAAAGAGTTTTGGGCAGAAGCAGTCGCAACAGCAATTCATATTTTAAACAGGTGTCCAACAAAAAGTGTTCGTGATAAAACACCAGAGGAAGCTTGGAGTAGAAAGCGGCCTTCCATCCATCATTTCAGAGTCTTTGGGTGTATTGCTTATGCCCACGTACCAGATCAATTAAGGAAGAAGTTAGATGACAAAGGCGAGAAGTGTATCTTTATTGGCTATAGCACAGACTCAAAAGCATACAAGTTGTACAATCCAGAAACAAAGAAAGTGATCATCAGCAGAGACGTGACGTTTGACGAGAAAGCCATGTGGGATTGGAACACAAAGACAGAAAAACAGTCGATTGTAATTTCAAATACATGTGATGATAATGAAGAAAGACAACCAGACACAACCGAACAAACAGAATCATCTAGAAGACCTCAAAGAGAGAGGAGACTACCTGCTAGATTAGCTGATTATGAAGTTGGCAATGACAACGATCCGTTCGATGAAGAAATCATAAATTTTTCTCTATTTTCAGATTGTGAGCCGCTGAACTTTGAAGAAGCCTTTAAAGACAACAATTGGAAGAAAGCAATGGATGAAGAAATTCATGCCATTGAGAAGAATGACACATGGGAGCTGACAGATTTACCAACAGATAAGAAGCCGATTGGAGTAAAGTGGGTTTACAAGACTAAGTACAAACCCAATGGTGAAGTTGATCGTTTCAAAGCAAGATTAGTTGCAAAAGGATACAAACAAAAACCAGTGATCGAGTATTGTCCAACTGAAGAACAAATTGCTGATATATTTATAAAGCCATTGAAGATCGAGTTATTTTACAAATTGAAGAAGATGCTTAATTCTGCAAGTTTGATTTAAGGGAGGCAATGTTGATTAAAATTTTAAATCAACTTGCATGGACTAGAATCTTCATGAAACATGGTTAAAGAATTGAAGAAGAAAAGTTTGAGTTGAAAACAATAATCATCTATTTACTAGAAGATGTTGGAAGCTTGAAGATTTTTGAAGAACATTCAAGAGAGTAGTACATCTACAACATTCTACAACAATGAAGAAATTCAAAATCAAATTGAATTGGAATTGAAAGGAAGTTGCACTCATCACCTCTATACTAGAAGAATCATAAAGTGCATTGAAAGGTTTAAGATTGATGACTAAGCTTAATGAAGAATTTTCAAGATGTGCTAGAAATTACTTATTTGAATAGTCAAAGGAAGAAGTAAAGTTGGATAAGTATGTGTATTAAGAAGTTAGTAGAATCGTGAACTTTTAGTATGAAACTTTGCCTATATAAAGGCATATATGCCTTATGTATTTTGTGTGTTCTATAATGAAATGTGTATGTTTTGAAATGTGAAAATTCTCTCCCTTGTTTTATAAGTGTTAGTGAGTTTGAGAGATGAAAAATATGATAGTGTCATTTATATAAGTGAGTGATCCTATGGCCAATTAGTTGTGGGTATTATACTTACAAAATATAATGCTTAAGGTAAAAAATATATTAATATTTTTGGAGTGAATAATTTTGGATTAATATTTACACCAAAAGTACTAAAAAAAATTAGTGTAAACATATTAAAATTCACTTAATAGTATATTGTTATGGACCTTTCATTTTTATGCATATAAAAGTTTAGAAAATTTAAGGCCTTTCTTTTTTTAATGAACGTTAACTCACAAAGGCCTCCACAAGTCTCAAGATTACACAAAATTAATCATCAACTCAAGTT
>NC_029777.3:104835884-104837995 GCF_000817695.3 Arachis duranensis
GTGTAGTCTCTGGTGGCTATGTTCATCTGGTGGCTAGGATGACTATGGACGTAACATACATAATATTTTGAAGGTTGACCGTGATTATGACTCGTTTATGTTGCAATAAATTCATTAATCAAACTGGATAAAGTTTATGCTTTTACTAAACATTCGCAAAGAAAAAACAGAAATAAACAATATACTAATGAAACATTAATTTGAACAAAATTAAAATTTTGATAGAAATACTGAAGATGTAAATTATAGAAGCTGAAATGAGAGTTTTATGAAGGCACGACTGTGGTAGTTCGGAGGCAAGGTTGAGTTCGTGCAGGTATGGAAGTTGAAGATGCGATCGCCCGTCCGAAGTTTCTGTCTGCAACTTCGCAGCGTCGTGGAGCTTTGAGTTCATGGCCAACTCGAGGTTTAAGATTCAATGGCGGGTCTACACCTTGTGTCTGCAATATGGCAATGTCATCGAGGGTTGAGGTTGTGGCCGAATAGTGGTTAGTTGAAGATTGGAACGTCGGTGAGGGGTTTGCGCTGGTTGTTGGAGTAAATTTCTTTCCTTATTGTTCATTGTGTTGCTGGATTTTGGGAACGGAACCTTTATATTGGATGATCTGATTATATCCTATCATCTATGATAACCACAACACTAAGCAACACCACATGTCATCTCTTTATTGGTTGGTCAATTTCTAGCCACCAATATAGGTATAAGAAACATAGTCACCAGAGACGTGGCTATATATATAACCATGCTAAGTGTACACTAAAATCAGCTATTAATATAAGATAAATATATTGAAATATAAATATATATTAAAAATAAATTAAATAATATATATATTTATACATAAATATATTAATAATTGATTTTGATGTCCATGATAAGAGTGTTGAGTTAGTAAGGTAGTTAGTGCTATGCTTTCTGTTTAGTCAGTTAGGGAATTAGTGAACCAGTTAGTTAAGAATCTATTAGAGTTAAGCTTCTAAAAACAAATAAGGTTAGCTGCATGTTAGTTGGGTATTAAGTTTCCATAGACTTCTAGATCCACACATTGCTACAGCTATAAAAGCAAAAGCACTAGCTCATTGTACATTTTGATTTTCAATTTTACACAATGCAATATCACATTTCAGATCAAACTTTATCAAATTTCTCTCTCTTCAACCTCTCTTCTCTTCAAATCTTCTTGTTCGTATAACCACTTATACAGATTTTACCTTTCAACCATTTTTCTTGCTCGTCCACAAAAATTGCCTCTAAAATTACCTCTAGCTGCAGAATTTTAAGTAAGGAATTGTAGATCTTATGAGTACTGTAAATACTGAGCTACATTAGCTCGCACAAAGTACATAATATGCACTTACTTACACTTCATGTATAAGAAATTTAATCATCATGCATTTACTAAATCACTACTTGTTCTCTCTTTAGACGGAAAAAGTATGATGGTTTCAGTGGCTAAGAGAAGGGGGGGTTGAATCTTAGCCCCTTTTTCAAAAGCTAACACTTGCTGATTCTTGAAAGAGACTTTTCTGTTTTTGCTCGTCACTTGACACGAGCAACTTTGTTTTGTCTCGTCCCTTGCCACGAGACTTTTTGTTTTGTCTCGTCACTCGGCACGAAAAAATTCTGTCTTTTGCTCGTGTGTGATAGAAAACAGAAATGGAGTAGAGAGAGAAGAAGATTGCACCCAGATATATCCTGGTTCGGCTGCTAAGTGCAGTGCAGCCTACATCCAGTCTCCATCACAAATATGATGGAATTTCACTATAACCAATCTGATTACAACTTGTAAAGTGCTAACCCAACTTACAAGGGGATTCCCACAGAATCATGATACACAACAAAGATGTACAAAGGAACTCTAAGACATCTATGGCTTTTTCTTTTAATTTTGCACTCTCTGCCTTTTTCCGCTCTATGGCTTTTTCATTACAAACCTCACTTGTTTGCCTTTTACCATGAGACTCAAGACATGACAAAATTAAACAGAAAAATACTAAACAGAATACATTGAAGGAGAAGAGAAATCTGTTAGCTCAGGTAGCTCTGAGAACTCTGTGCCTTGCACTCTCAAACTTTCTCCTTGCTTCAAACAGTGGTTGTTCCCCCTTTT
>NC_029777.3:104838330-104841437 GCF_000817695.3 Arachis duranensis
TGGACAAGGACCGAATAGAGAAGAAGAAAGAGATGAGAGAGAATTAAAGAATCTGAAAGAAAAGCAACACAAAGTGGTTGATCAAATTAATTAGGCTTAGCTTGCTTTTACTTCCCTATTGAGTGGCGTGTAAGACATAATAGCCATCAATCACTTCAGCTGAATTTTTCTCTCTCATGTTCCCCATGCATTAATTAACAATGTAATAGATTTTGAAATCCATCACTTTGTTAGAATTTGGTTCCGTTGGAAGCACTAAGCTTTCATTTTTCTTTTGATTCGGACCAAACATGGAAGCTATTCTCTTTAGTATAATTTTGGGCTTGTGACAATATGATCAAAGCTGGCCCATTTGATAAGCATTTGCTTTCCTGATACAATTGTGTAGCGGATCAAGCATAGGAAGCAAATAAGAGAACTTTTGGTTGGGCTAGTAACATTAACATTTATTCTGGCCCATTAATATAAATTTCAGCCTTATAGTATAAAGCTTGTAGCAAGGCTGCTTATTGGGCTTAAGTCAGAAACTTATTTCCTGGCCCATCATAGATCCTGTAACAAAATTATTAACCAAAAATGTGTTAAATGATAATCAGATTAATAATTTTGTAATTAATTATTTTTAATAATGTTTAGTCATCACAAATATTAATTTAGAGTTTTCCAAACTCATCAATCTCCCCCTTGATGATAAATATTATTAAAATTGAAATGGAAAGAAATTAAAAGATTGAGTAAGTAATACTCCCTTTGATTTGAATTTCTCCCCCTTTCAAAATGTCACATGGCTCCCCCTTAATATATGCTATTTTACCAAGGGAAGCATAAACCTGTAACATTTAAATCAAGCTTCAAGTAACAATGTTATTTAGCAGATTTTACAATGCTAAATTGCTTGATTTATGAGCAGTTTTAATTGATAATCAAAACTCATTTGATATCATAAACTGATTTACTGCTCAAACTACAAAAAGTTTTCAAAATATTTTTCAAACATTTTCTTGTTTAGGAGATCAGAACAAATCAACATGATGAAAAATATTTGAAGACCAAAACAAGGCAGTTTTGCTATGTTGCACAATTAAAGGAACTGCCAAAAATAAATTTTTAAACTAACTAGTTTATCAATGATGAATCAATCAGCCATGCATCAAACATCATTATCAACCAAATGCTAAAATAGACTAATCATGATAAACAAATGTAGTTCAAACAGCAATGATCATATGTAATCAACATGCATTCTTTGAACAAGGGTAATCATGAATTTTTCAAAAATGAAAAATCTCAACCCCTATTTTTCAGCCAGCCCCTGTTTTGTTCCAATTTCAATTTTGGAACCTAAATTTCCTCCCCCTTTTGTCATCAAAGGGGCACCTGCACAAATCATGATAAACATAACAAAAAGAAACAATATAAAATAGCAAAAGTGTATCAAAGCATCCTAAAGATTATCCTAAAGCAGTGAGTATCAAGTCATGCTTATACAAAAAGAGATTGAGCCTAATGGAGCCAATATCAAACAGAGAAAAAATCACTAATCATCAGAGAATTGCATGTCCTCTTCTTCAGCGCCTCCTTCACTCTCTTCTCCCAAATCCTTGTTAAGTTGTTCCAGCATCAAGTTGACCCTTTCTTTGCAGTTCTTCCAAGCTTTCTCATTCTCATAAGCCTGTTTCCGGGCTTCTTTATGAGATCGAAACATCATGTCAGCCATGTTTGAGAATTCTCCCAAGATCAGTTGAAAGGACCTGATTGTTTTGGAAGATTCGGGCCTTCCTTCAGGCTCACTGTCCGATTTTTTCCCTTTGGTTTCTTTAGTCACGCCTCCACCACGGATTGTAGATACATCGTTTTCTACTTTCTCATTCAACAAATCAACTTTAAAGTATTCAAATATTCCAGTTAAAAACATACCATAAGGCAGATTAGCCTTTCTGGTGCTTTTAACAGAATCCCACATGTGTCTAATCATAATATAACCAAAAGAGATAGGAGTAGAGGTAACCAAAGCAAATAATATGAGACAGTCAGAAAAAGTTACTCGGTTGTGTGAGCCGCTTTGGGGAGTCAGAATATGAGTGATGATGCGATGAAGCAAGGAATTGACCGGTCCAAGAGCTTTGTGAGTTGGAGTGGTTCCATGCAATCCGGAAAGGTTTGTGCAAATGTGCTGAAGAACAGTATTATGAGAAATGCCGACTTGTGTGTCCCATTTGGAGAACAATTTTGTGTGAAACGCCAACTTGTGTGTCCCATTTCTCCACCATATATGCTCGCGGTCCTTCATCCTTGAAGCCCAAGGCTGCTCCAATTGTCTCAGCATCAAGGGCTATTTGAACCCTTTTGACATAGGAGTGAAGGGTGCCATTGATGAGCCGCATGTTAGCATAAAATTCTCTAACAAGACCTGGGTACACCGGCTTTTTGATAAGGAGCAGAGGCTTCCAGTTGAGAAGTTCAAACAGAGAGGGAATGTTGGTGTTCTTGAGATTGTCGAGACTGACAAGATATGTAGTGCACAGATGGCGTTTCTCCACAACCTCTTTGTGGAACTCATATGAGGTGCATGAGTTAAACCTGCTTGGATCATAGTGAGAGTGAGACTTGCGAAACTTGTCTCGGAATTCCATGGATTCCAATAGGTTCGGTTGTGTTATTTAGTGCAAACCCTTGATCTTTCTTTGAGCCTTTTCCGGGGGTTGTCTTCTTCGGTGATGAGGGAGGAGGAGAAGGAGTAGGAGAGGTATGAGACTCTTGCTCTTCTTCTTCGACTGCCGGTTGTTTGTTCTTTCCTCGGCCTGAGCTCTTGTGAGCAATAACTTTCCTTCTCATGGTGGTGGTTCGCTTAGATGGTGGTGAAGAAGAAGATGATGAGGTTGAGTGAATGTGGATATGTGTGTGGGTTTGAGGCGTTGGAGGTTTCTGAGAAAGAAGAATTCTCTCACTCTTTCTTGGCGCGGTTTTCTTTTTCATATTAATGGAGGAATGAGAATATGAAGGGATGAGGTTGACAACCGAGTGGAGTTGGAGAGAAGTAAGGTGGATGAAGCATTTAATGTGTCATGGAGAGAGAGAGAGATGGAAATAATGATCATTAGTGGGGG
>NC_029777.3:104841976-104844160 GCF_000817695.3 Arachis duranensis
CCACATGTTGAGTGAGCTTCCAAGGAAGCAACACATGCCGGAGGTGCTCATTCTATCCACTCTATCTCCCGCATAATCTGCATCACAAAAACCTACTACACAAAAATCATCAGACTTTGGATACCATAAACCATAATCACATGTTTCCTTAATATATCTAATGATGCGTTTAACTGTCGATAAATGGGATTCTTTTGGGTGAGATTGAAATCTTGAACATACACCCACACTTTGAACAATATCCGGTCTAGAGGATGTAAGATACATTAGTGAACCAATCATTCCCCTATACCGTGTTTCATCAACATCTTTGCCATTATCATGTTTTTCAAGTTTATTGTTTGGATGCATTGGTGTTCCCATTGGTTTGGAATTTTCTAAGCCAAATTTCTTTATCAATTCTTTTGCATACTTGCTTTGGTGAATAAAGGTACCACTAGGAGTTTGTTTAATTTGGAGGCTAAGAAAGAAAGTTATCTCTCCCATTAAACTAATCTCAAACTCACTAGTCATGAGTTTTCCAAACTCTTCACACAAGGAGATATTGGCCGAACCAAATACAATGTCATCAACATAAACTTGAACAAGGAGGATATCATCATTAGATGTCTTAATGAATAAGGTAGTGTCGGTGGCTCCCCTTTGAAAATGATTTTCCAACAAAAAGGCACTAAGCCTCTCATACCAAGCTCTTGGAGCTTGTCTAAGACCATAAAGGGCCTTAGAAAGTTTGAAAACATGATTAGGAAATTATTTATTTTCAAAACCAGGGAGTTGTGCCACATACACTTCTCTATCAATAATGCCATTAAGGAAAGCACATTTAACATCCATTTGAAACATTTTGAAGCCCTTATGGGCAGCATAGGCAAGAAGCAACCTAATTGCTTCCATTCTAGCTACCGGAGCAAAAGACTCATCAAAATCAATTCCTTCTTCTTGATCGTAACCTTGGGCCACTAATCTAGCCTTGTTACGAACAACTTGTCCATCCTCACCAAGTTTATTCTTAAAAACCCACTTAGTACCCGTTACCTTCTTACCATCCGGATGAGGTACTAGAGTCCAAACCTTATTCTTGTCAAATTGAGCAAGCTCCTCTTGCATTGCTTTGACCCATGATGGATCCTCAAGAGCTTGTTTGACATTGTTGGGCTCTATTTGTGACAAGAGAGCAAGATTGCTACGTTCGGTTTGTCTTTTGGTGGATGATCTTGTTGTTACTCCTTGAGAGGGATCACCAATAATGAAGTCATGAGGATAACCCTTCATAGACTTCTATTCTCTAGGCTTTCGGACAGGTGTAGAGCTTTGATGAACTTCTGGTGGTCTCACTGTTTCAGTTGCTCATGCCTGCTCAGGAGACAAAACGGAAGTGTCTCCTCCAATCTGACGAGACAAAATTGTACTGGCAGATTCTTCATTCTGGACAGATTTGAGATTTTCTTTGCTTATTTCAGCTCCTTCTCCATCTGAATCATTATCTATCACAGTACTGGGAATTAAGTTAGAATCACAAAAAGTAACATGTATGGATTCCTCTATTGTCCTATGTTCCTTGAGATAAACTCTATAAGCCTTGCTTGTGGTGGAATATCCAACAAACATTCCTTCATAGAATTTTGGATCAAATTTTCCAAGGTTTTCCTTATTGTTAAGAACAAAGCATTTGCATCCAAAAACATGGAAGTACTTAAGATTTGGAGGGGTTCCTTTCCATAGCTCATAAGGAGTTTTCTTTAACCCTTTTCTAATGATTGTTCTATTCAAAATATAACATGCTGTGTTCACAGCTTCAGCCCATAAAAATTTAGGAATTTCATTCTCACATAGCATGGCCCTAGTCATTTCTTGAAGGCTTCGATTCCTTCTTTCAACCACCCCATTTTGTTGAGGTGTTCTAGGGCATGAGAAATTATGAGAAATCCCTAAGTCATCACAGAATTTTTCAAAATCTTGATTTTCAAATTCTCTTCCATGATCACTTCTCAAATGGGCAATTTTCAAATCCTTTTCATTTTGAATTTTCTTGCAAAGAGTGGAGAAGGCATAAAATGCATCATTCTTATGAGCAAGAAAAAGTACCCAACCAAATCTAGAGTAATCATCAACCACCACAAGACCATAATGTTTACCTCCCAAACTTTGAGTTCTAGTAGGACCAAAAAGATCAATATGTAACAT
>NC_029777.3:104845574-104846329 GCF_000817695.3 Arachis duranensis
TTGGCTAAGTCATCTTTAAGTCTTTTAACCTCTTTGAGCAACTCTTCATTTTGCTTAAAACAGTTCACATAGGCAAGAACAGAATGATCACTTTCACAGCTTTTAACTTGGGCTTTTAACTGCTTGTTTTCTTCCACAAGATCACAAGCATTTTCGGCCTCTCTTAATTTTTCTTTGAGGAAATCATTTTCAGCTTTAAGAATGAAATTTTGCTGTTCCAGATTTTGATTTTCAGTTAGGAAACATCTTATTTTTTCAGAAAGATGATCTATCATGAGATGAAGGTCTTCAGTGTTAGAGTCTTGAAATGATACCTGATCTATCTCATTTGCCATGAGACAGTGCTGTGATTTAGTCTCAGATTTTTCATCATCATCATCTGAGTCATTTTCCAAATCTTCCCATGTGGCCATCAGTCCCTTCTTCTTTACCTTTTTCGGCTTCTCTTCCTTTTTCAACTTGGGACAATCAGATTTGAAATGACCCATTTCCTTGCAATTGAAACAGGTTACCTTGCTGAGATCTTTCTTTGTCCTCCTGGAGCTGCTGCCTTTGCTTTTGAGCTTTGCCATTTTCCTGAATTTTTTTGCAAACAACACAAACTCATTTTCAGAAGAGTTATCACTGGATTCACCATCCAGAGGGTTAGTCACAGAAGAAAAGGCAATTCCTTTCTTTTTTGAATCTTTTTTCAAATAGGAGTTTTCAAAAGCAAGAAGATTTCCTCTCAAATCATCAAGTGTCATGGAATCTAA
>NC_029777.3:104847323-104848669 GCF_000817695.3 Arachis duranensis
CTGTTAGCTCAGGTAGCTCTGAGAACTCTGTGCCTTGCACTCTCAAACTTTCTCCTTACTTCAAACTGTGGTTGTTTCCCCTTTTTAAAGAAACAGGAAAGCCTCCACACTTGAAGCCAAAACCGAACCAACTTTCTTCCTCCTTCAACAAACCGGTTCGGCCACACAAAGAGAGAAGAGATAACCATGCATTAACCAACATGCAATTACCTCTAGTCCTTTCTTGATCATCAACCTTCATCAATCCGGGCTCTCCATCCTTGGCTTCCTCTCCAAGATGGATTTCTGGCCCTTGATGCCTCATGATGATGATGACTTCATCTGCTTCAAACTCTGCCTCCAACCATCACTTCGCCACTCTAGCTACTCCCTGTGGTGGTTGGTCAGATTCGAAGACAAGCCATGCTCCAAGAATCTCTCTTAGCTGGCCGAATCTTCTTCTTCCATTTTTGAGCATGAAAGGCTCAAGATAGCTTCACCAAATCTAACCACATTTGGTAAGTATCTTAGCCACAGATCATCTTTCTTTTGGTATGTTTTCTTGCCATCATTAGCTTGATGGTCTTGATGCATGCAACTCTTTCCTTTTCTTCGTTGAAGAACACGGCATCCATTGTTTCCTGGACAAGGACCAAATAGAGAAGAAGAAAGAGATGAGAGAGAGTGAAAAGAATCTGAATAAAAGCAAAGCAAAATGGTTAAGCAAATTAATTTGAATAGCTTGCTTTTACTCCCCTAACATAGAGTGGCGTGTGAGTCATAATAACCATCAATCACTTCAGCTGAATTTTTCTCTCTCATGTTCCCCATGCATTAATTAACAATGTAATAGATTTTGAAATCCATCACTTTGTTAGAGCTTGGTTCCGTTGGAAGCACTATGCTTTCATTTTTCTTTTATTTCGGACCAAGCATGGAACCTATTCTCTCTAGAATAATTTGGGCTTGTGTCAATGTGATCAAAGCTGGCCCATTTGGTAAGCATTTGCTTTCCTGATAAAATTGTGTAACGGATCAAGCATGGAAAGCACATAAGAAAGCATTTGTTTTGGGCTTGCAACATTAATATTTATTCTGGCCCATTAAATCAGATTAATAATTTTGTAATTATTTATTTTAATAATGTTTAGTCATCACAAGTATTATTTTAGAGTTTTCCAAACTCATCAAAGTACAATACATTCCATGCATTTCACAAATTAAATTATGATACAGTACAATCATCTTTTACAACAAAATTTCCTAATTTTATTAGGAAAAATAGAGAAAAACAACAATTAAGGTTGCTAACTGAGGCAAACAGGCTTGCCTAATTATTACAAATTTACAATAATTAAGGAAACATG
>NC_029777.3:104848720-104858016 GCF_000817695.3 Arachis duranensis
CATTACCCAAACACAAGCAAAACAAGCACTGTAATGGACAAAAAACATTAACAATTAAATAAAATGGATGAACTAACAATAAACTTGAAAAAGGTTTAATTTGTATACATATAATAGTGTCAAACTTTTATATTTTGCTATTTAATCAGGTGTCGTCATATAAATAAAAATAATGAATTCTTTTTAGAGTCAGTGGATGTACTCTTCTAACGAAAAATTTTATGATTGGTCAAAGAAAATAAATATTTGCTATTATAACCGACCATGTGTCAATGTTAAAAGAAAATCTAGTTTTATTTATATGACAACACCTTATTAAACGACAATATAACAAAGCTCGACAAAATAAAGTGCATAGAAATTTGACTAATTATATTTGAATGTAAAGACTCATGTGCAGTTGTCTTCATGTGAAATTGAGAGTCAAGAATCATTAGATGATTTGACAGATTTGACTAAATTATTATCTAACAGTTCTCTACGATCAACTTTACATGAAGACAACTGCATACGAGTTTCTCCTTACTTGAATTATAACATTTTATGTTAACATTGGAAGCCAGGAGGAATTGATTTTTGACAGGCACTAAGGATCCAGCTTAGAGTAACAGGGACATCTAGGTTGTTGCCAAGAACATTGGCCTTAATAGCAGTGCACAAACAAAGTGCTGCTTCCAAATCAACCAAGCCATCAAGTAATGCACAACATTTGCTTGAAACTGGAGAACCAACAACAACGTTACCAAGTCCTAAGACATCAGCACAAACCCCTAGTTTCAATGTGTCTTTGGGGCATTTCTCTTTTGGTGGTGGTGGTGGTGCCGGAGTTGGGCATGGTTTTGGTGGTGGCGTGCATGATCCACATGCATTGCTCAACAAAGGTGTTGAAAGGAGAGACAGCACAAGAATTGTGGCAGAAAGCTTGCTCATGGTGTTGAAAGCCATGGCTTATAGCAAAAAGAAAATGCTTATTAGGAAAATATATTAAAAAAGGTATGATGTAATAACAAATTAGTGTGTTATGAAGTTGATAAATAGGGTGGTACATACTACCAATTTATAAAAGCAAAAGAAAATTTTGTGAGGATGCATCATCACATGGAAATCTGATTGAGTGATTGGTGTTGTTTTTCCAGCTGGATTTCTTTTGTATGCTTCTGAATTGATCAATGGAGTGAGGGCTATTGTTTATTTATTTATTATTATTATTTTTTGTTTTAAATCTTCTGTGGATGCTAATTCACTAAGTTATACTAGTGGCCTTTAGATATTTTTCTTTGATTTGATTTTCACTCTTCTTCAACGACTTTGGTCTAAGTTTTTAGTATTACAAAATTACTGACTGAGTTTTGTTTAATTTATTTAGCCTATATAAGTATAACTTATTATAAAAGAGAAAAACTCAAAGAGCCAGCAGAATTTCAAATTTTTAACTAATACTTGACCGGTTAATAATTAATTTATCGTGAACATAAGTTCTATAATTAGTCACTGCACTAATAGGTTGTATGCATAAGATGGGATTCAAATTTTCAATACTTGTTTAATCGAATGAGTGAACTAATCACTCGACTAACCTAAGTTAGTTTTTTAATTTAATAATTTATTTAAATAAGTGTTTAGAATTTGAATCCTATCTTATGCATGCAATACAATTATTAGTCAATAACAAATTTTTAAATAGAACTTAAATTTGTGGCAAATTAATTATTAATCTATCGTACCAAATGTTATATTTTTTGGGGTGATGCAATTTTTTGTGGCATCCTCTAGAATAATATAACATGTGATATATTAAAGAAGTTAGCAAAAAGAAAAGATACAATTAGATGATTTTTACAAATATCTATCATATATATGATCAATGTTAAATGTATTTTACTATTTAAAATAAAATAAACTAATGAATTGATATTATATGTTTTTTTAAATTAGATTAATAACATAATTTTTTAATTACTATTCATAAAATGTCATATGCATGTGTTTTTTAAGATTAAATTAATATCACATTTTAATAATTAAAATAAAATATTATTTTGATCGTTTGGACTAAATCTTAATTTAGTCTCTAATCTTTTAAACATTATATTTCAATTTCAAAAAGTTTCAAATATTTTATTTCAATCTCAATAAATTTTTAAATGGGTTCAACATAAGTAAGTTTATTATTAAATTTGACACAAACAATTCACATATTAAAGAACCATAATATTTTATTTCAGTTTAGAAATAAAATCGACCCACCAACTATTACCATTGTAAAAACTTTTTTTTATAGAACGTTCATGCTTGATTGTTAGGATTTGAAAATTTTTAAAAGAAGCAAATCCAGAAAAAGTATTATAAATAGGTTTTGATTATAATTTTCAAACATACAGAAGAATAGATGACTTAACTAATAATGTTGTAACATTTATATCACTTATTCTATTAACTATTCCTGTCAAATTTTAATGTTAGAAATCGAACTAAAATTTGGTAATAACAATAAACATATATATCACTTATATTTTTTTCAGATCAAACTGCTACTTTATTCTAAAATTAATAATGTTGGCTTACACTCTTAGAGTTCTGCAAATTAAGAAGTAACCAGATGTTTAAATAGATAATGAACTCAATGTAATGGTCGAAATTAAGATAGATTTGGTGTTAAAATAAACAATATATTAAATAAATTTAAGAATAGTAAACTTAAATGAGTCTATATCCGAATATTGACTAAAAAGGTTTGTTATCCAAAAACATTCTTATACTTTTATCCATATTTTTATTTTTTAAATTTGGTAGATATTACCAATGTATTTAAAAATGGTGGTCGTTTTCGCTAGTACAACGGTAAAAAAACATTTGTGGAGTAGTTTGAAGCTCCATTTTGTAACACAAAAATGTTCTTTGTTTTCTTGTGTAGCCATGAAAGGGACAGTTTTGACTTTTATGCATTGTGATGAGAAGATAGTAAGTAATAAAAATAAAGCCAGAAAGTAGTCCATTCTTTTTTCTCATATTTAGATTTGGAAAAATATTTTCAGAATGTAATTAATACGAGAATTTTAAATGATATACATAGGTATATATATATTGAAGAGGAGCAAGATAATGCATATATATGTCTGGTATCACATATAGAATATTTGTGCTAAATTTCGATATAAATAATTGGCATAATTAAAAACCCGATCAAATAGTTTTTTTATATATATTTTAAAAGTAATTATTATGTTTCGATATATATAATGTATTAATATATTTCAAATTAATACTAAGTTATATATATAAAAATGATTTATCACCTATAAAACTTCAATTTAACATTTATTTTTAATAAAAAAATCTAAATTTTTAAGAGATATATCTGTAACTAAATTAGATGAGTTATGCTATACATACAATTCTTTTTGGCTTAAAAATCTTACAAGTTGGGCTAAGTTTAATAAAAGCTACATTCACCCACTGGAGCGTGATAACAAACGCGTCACTCAACTGTTTCCAAAGCGCGTTCTCACTCACCATTATAGAAGACACTTCTTCTTCTTCAAGTTCCTCCTTCTCCTCTTCCTCTTCCTTCTTCTTCTTCTCATTCTTCTTTGCGTTTCTCCTCCTTTTTCTTAGCGTGTTTCATCTTCATCGTTATTTTTTTAATACTGTTATTGTTGTTGCATTTTTTTCCTCCTCCTCTTTCTATTGATTTTGCAACATTATGTATTTTTTTTCTTTATTTGATTTTTTCTCCCAAGAAGAATTATAAGAAAACGAAATAAGAATATGAGGAAGAAGAAGCAATAAAAGATGAAGAGGTGAAAGAGGAAGAGTTTTGAATTATGCAGAATTTATCAGAATAAAAATATACCCAAAAATTCTTAAAATATACCCAAGTATCTTTGTGTTATATCCAAATTTGCTGTAAATATAGAAAAATATTTTCTCTTATGCTGCGTTTTATTCTTCTTCTTTTTTTTCTTATTTCTTTCTTTCTTTTACTTAAATGAATGTAAATTCATCATCTTTCAAGTAATTTTGCAGCATTATGTGTTTCTTCTTCTTCGTTGTTTGATTTTTTTGTTTTTATTCTTGTTAAGAGAGTAAAACAAGAAGAAACTTGAGAAGGTAAAAAAAAAGATGAATAAAAAAAAAGAAGAAGAAGATGATGATGATAAAAAAAAGAAGAGACAGTAGAAGATGAGAATGAGGAAGAGGAAGAGTTTTGAAATACGCAAAATTTATCAGAATAAAAATATACCCAAAAATTCTTAAAATACATCCAAATATTTTCGTGTTACACCCAAATTTGCTGTAGAAAAATATTTCCTCAATGCTATATTTTTTTTCTAAATTGAACCACACCTTAACTACTTGATTGGATTCAAAATAATAATCAATTTCGTTCTGGTTCAATTGACAATCTGAACCTGAATTATTTATTATATTCAACAACGAAATAACTGATAATGAAGGAAAAGAGTAAAAGAAAAGAGGAGAAGAAATTTTAATAAAAAAAAAAAGAGGAAGAATAAGAGGAGGAGTAAGAAGAGGTGGTGTTGATGACTACAATAACGAAAAAAAAAATTACAAAAAAAAACATAAAAAAATATAAAAACAGATAAATATAAATGACTTATATAAAAAAACGTTTCTACGTGGAGAATAATTTTAAAATGTATTCTAAATTTCATCTATTATTGGAATCAATAACTCCTACCTACATAAGTAAATGACGTAATGAAATACTAATTACAAACGAGTGATACTTATTTTTAAATGTAAACTGTGTGTATATATATATTAATAGATAATCATTTCAATAAAAGTTAAAATACAATTGTTTATATTTTAATTTGGACATACACATTCTCCAAATTGACTGGTGATGATATTGGAGGTGTCAACAAGAAATATATACAAGAATGCAATCCTTGAAAAGTATTTTTATATTTTTAGGGGAATGAATTAAACTTTTTGAGAAAAAAATTATTTATTTATTTATTTAAAAAAATAAATATCACTAAATTATTAGAAAGATTTCTTTTCTGATTCTGTGTCTATATTTGGAAGTAAATAAACATGGACGTACACTTCGTTGAAAGAATACAACAACAGAGTTCTGCTCACAATTTTAAGACTGACTTGGAATCTTGTAAAATTTAATATAAACATAATAATACAACAAATTTAATAATCCATGTACTAAATAATCAATGCTTCTTCTCTTTCTCTCTAGACAAAAACAAGTACGAATAAATTCCATACATTTCACAAATTAAGTATGATACACAATCATAATATAAAATAAAATTTCCCTGATTTTATCAGAGAAAATAGAAAAAAAAAAACTAAGGTTGTTAACTGAAGCAAAGTAGCAAACATGCTTGCTTGATTATTACAATAATTAAGAAAACATGTCAAGAACGGTACATGGATTTTCCACACATTATCCAAACATAAACAAAAACAAGCACTACAATTTAAAAGAAAAATTAATTGAGAAACTAACAAGATTTAACTTCTATACATTTATCAATGTGAAATTTTTTATATTGCTACTTAATAGGGTGCCATCATATAAATAAAAATAACGAATTCTTTTTTATGGAGATAGTGGATGTACATGCACTAATCAAACCAAAAATTCAAGACCGGTCAAAGAAAATGAATATTTGTCATCAAAAGAAAACCTAGTTTCATTTATATGATAGCACCACCTAATTAAACGACAATATAAAAAAGTTCAACAAAATAAAGTGCATAGAAATTAAAATAATTACTCAAATTATAATATTGTACTATCTCAGTGAACATTCACATGCAGTTCTCAACTAGCAATTTCGCACGAAGATAACTGCATGTGAGTTTTCAACTCGTATCTTAACATTGGAAGCCAGAAGGAAGTGATTTTTGACAAGCACTGAGGAGCAAGCTGAGAGTGAGAGGGATATCTAAGTTGATGCCAAGAACATTGGCCTTAATAGCGGTGCACAAACAAAGTGCTGCTTCCAAATCAACCAAGCCTTGAAGCAATGCACAACACTTGCTTGAAGCTGGGGAACCAACAATAACGTTAACAAGTCCTAAGACATCAGCACAAACACCTAATTTCAATGTGTCTTTGGGGCATTTTGCTTTTGGTGGTGGCGGAGTTGGTGCCTTGCATGATCCACATGCATTGGTTAATAAAGGTGTTGAAAGGAGTGACACAACAAGAATTGTGGCAAAAAGCTTGGTAGTGTTCAAAGCCATGGCTATAGCAAAAGAAAATACTTAGGAAAATATGTATAATTTAAGTGTGGTATATATGAAGTTGAATAATGTATTGGTGGTACTACCAATTTATAAAGGCAAAAGAATTGTGTGTGAGAATGTATCATCATCACATGGAAATATGATTGAGTGTGAGTGGTGATGTTTTTCCAGTTGGATTTTTTTTGTATGCTTCTGAAATTGATCAATATAGAGACAAAGTTATTACTATTTTATTTTATTTTATTTTTTTAATCTTTTTGTGGATGCTAATTCACTAAGTTATACTAGTGGGCTTTAGATATTTTTCTTTCATTTGGGTTTCACTCTTCAACTTTGGTCTAAATTGTTAATATTTCAAAAAATTGTTAGTGTTGCAAGTGTGAAAAGTGTCGAAGTTAGTCCCACATCAAAGAAAGTAAGGAAGAGTGAGGAGTTTATAAGATGAGAGACCCATTAATTTGATACCTTAAGGTTTTGAGTTGGATGTGGTGTCTTCTTATCTTATATTTTCTCACGATTGACCCAACAAAAATTACTTATTTTATTTAGCCGATAAATATACTCTTGATTTATTTTCAACTAGACATACATATATACAAGATTTAAGGTTTTAAATTACTTATTTTATTTTTATTACAAGATAATCAATTATGACGCGCATTTGTATGAAAATCGTGAATTACTTAAATACTAAATAAAAAAAATTAATTTTTATATACTCTAATTATCGTAATATATACATTGTCCATGAAATAGGTGTATTTTATAAAAATAACAGTGCAATAAATTAAATAGCATTATCCTAAATTCCTAACATCATTCTCTTTTTGTTCCGAAGGCTACATTTTCTAATTATTCGTACCAGCAATAATAAACTAATAATTAACAACTTTGTAGCGCTTGATTATTATATTGTAATCATGTAGGATTTTGCTAATTAATAAAGTTGTCGTCGTCATCATCATCGTTACTTTTTTTAATTTTGATATGGAATAAATAATAGTGTATGACATAGTTATAGGAATATAGAGTGTTTTATCAGACTGTGATGATTGCGTCAAGCAGATCAGACGATCTCGATGAGAGGGAGAATAATCGGAGGTTCCGATTTGTGTACTCTAAATTTTTTAAACACAAATCGAAAGGTTCAATTTGTATATTCCCACAATTTTAAAAAACACCAAAAATTATAATATTAAAGTATATTACTCATTTTACTTCTATATCAATTTTTTAGCCCATCATCGTAAACTAAAACAGTGAGCATATGTGATATTAAGAGAAAAAACATATTATTTATTAAGAGTATCAAGTACAATGTGGTCTCACACTCTATCCAAATTTATCTAATTGTTAGACAAAATAGAAAAACATGTGAGTCGACAAAAAATCCTATTCTTTAGTCTATTCCACTAATTGTGTTCCAAATTTGATGGTATATATCAACTTTACTATGCATGTAAATTAATGAGTTCTTTTATTCATCATATGTTCACAAGAATTTTTGTTCTTCATACAAGGCACATCAATCATTAGCACTTCATAGTGTAAACTTGTCCAACTCAACAGCACAAAGGCATATACTAATTAATGACCAAAAATTATATTTTATATTATATATGTATATATATGTCAAATTGTCAAGTTGCCAAGTGAAGTATTTATATTATTTTGATGCCCGTGACTCTTAGTGATGAGTTAGTGGTTATTGGTAAATCATGGTAGGTCCAACCATAGGAGTGGCCATTTCCATAATGCCATGTGCATGAAATTAAAAGCTTTTAGATTTTCTCATAACCACTGGCCATGCTAGCTCAATCTTGCAGGCTGCACCAGTACTATCTTCAATTCTAAATCTTCATGAATTAGAATAATGTTATTTTTGTGCACCAAAGAAAATTTCTGAAAAATTCCAACATTTATAGATATTTATTCTAATAATAATTGGTATTTACTATAATTTTAAAATTCTACTATACGCCAATATAAATGATAGATAAAATATTCAATTTTTCGAATTAGGACCGGAAGTGAGCTAAGTTGAGTCGAGTTAGATCAAAGTCAAATTCAGCTATAGAAATTGAGCTTGGCTTACACATCTCGACTCATTAATAATCGAACCTATTTCTTAAGCTCAAACTCGACTAACTGAAAGTTCACGCGAGCTGACTCAAATAATAAGGACATAATCTATAATTTTATATTAATCAATTATAACTTATATATTTTAAAATTATTTAAAAAGATCAATTTTATATATTATTTATCTATCAATAGATAATAAATTTTTTATTTATGTTCTACATCAAAATTATATATAAAAAATAAATATAAAATTTTAAATAATTAAGATTATTAATATATAATTATATATCACTATTTTATATGTATATATAATATTAAAAGTATAGATTAAATATATATAGGATATGTGTAATAAATATATATATAATCGATTCAGCTCACGAGTTAATGGGATAAGCTTATCTAAATTCAAACTCGACTCATTTAATTTATGAGCTCAATTCCAGGTTCAAGTTTGGCTCACCATCTCACGAGTTTAGCTTATCGAGCAATTAACGAGTCGAACTCGAACTGACTTATGAACTGGCTTGACCCACTTCTAACCCTATATAGAATTAACCAATAATTATATATTTAATAATATTAACCCATTTTAATATAAAACGAAATATATAGAATAATACAAATTATTATTGATTCTTATAATTAAATTAAATTAAAGTATGGAAATTCTTTAAAAGTTGAAAATACAATAGAAATTACCATGTATAGTGTGGTCACATTCACATACATGCATGTGATAAGGAACTCCTCTAGGGTTGAGAGATTCAAGTACTATATATATTGAGTTCACAAGAAAGCTAAGTTCTTTGCGCGGGCGCAGAGAATCTTATTTAGACTCTTACCTAGAAATTAAAGATATATGTCATTCTTGTCATTCTTGAATTTCTTTGTTTAGTCTTTCTCAATTCAAGCAAGCACATGCATATACATAATTTTGAATGATAAGATATCACAGTTTATATATATAT
>NC_029777.3:104858052-104862013 GCF_000817695.3 Arachis duranensis
CTTTTTTTTTTTTTTTTACAAAAGGATTCAGTATATTAATAGTTGATCATTATTTTGTCAAAAAAAATATATATATAAAACAACATGTATAAATATATACAAATACTTAGTGATGATTTATTTGGTTGCTAATATATTCTATTAATAGAGCATTCCTGTAAAAATAATTTTATTTAACCAAATACTAAATTTAAATCAAAAGAGATTTTTTGAGTTTTTTTTTTAAGACAAACATTAAAATTCTTTCCAGAATAATAAAAACCTGCTGGAAATACAGATTGGTTTTGCTTTTTCAATTTAATTGTTCTAACATTATGGGGGTAAATATGTCACAAAATTGTGACGAATTTGAAGACAGTTAAAAATTACCCCCGGGCCACCCAATCGGTAGAAGATGTCTTTCTCTGAATAAAACCATATCTATAAAATTTCAAAACATGGATTATTCTCTCGTTTAAAGTGGTACAAGAATTTCACCCTTTTATTCTAAGGAACAGCTTGAAATGACTTGATGAAGACTGAAGACCAGATTAGTATACATGATTCACGATAAGATTGCTTTCAGAATATGAACACAAGAGGTACTGGAACCAAAGACATACAAATAGTTAGAATAACAAAGAAAAATAAGGAATAAGTTAAAAGACAAGTTGCATTCCGAATATTTTTAAGGAAAAGTATGAAGAGCCAATGGAATATTTATACAATATGTACAATAGAAGTTTATGAAATATTAGAGATATAATCATTAGTGTTACATTTTCTCATCAGTTGAAACTTTTGGGATGAGTGGTATCATGATATAGTATTAGAGTGTTAGATTTGAATGGTCAAGAGTTCAATTCTTTTTTAAATTCTAAAATTAGTTTAATTTTTCGGGTGTGCGGGATCCTATTTTTAATTATTACATTTTATAATCAGTGGTGTATGTCCAGGCGTCCAGCTTATTTGATTAAAATTAAATTTTAAAAATAATTAGATAAACTATTAAAAATGTCTTAAAATAAAGATTTACATATTAACAAAATTATCCTTAAAAGATCAAAATAAAAAGAGGAATGTTTCTACCAAAAGATTTAGAAACGTGAAAAAAACCCCACATTTTTATAAATTATAAAAAAAAATTATATTTAATAAATAATTTATGTATTTAATTCAAATTTTTATAGAAATATTTAAATAATTATTTAAAGAATACATGAAAAACATAAGCAAAATTTTATCTCTGGACACGTTTTTCTTTTTTTTTAAATATTTTTGACCATACACAAAATTCACTTAGTGTATGAAATTTAAAAAATAAAAAGATTTTAATTTTTTAATAAGTAATATGTACTAAAAATAACATTAAATTCAATCTCTAAAATATTTTTTAAGAATATATATATTATTATTTTATCATATTTTTAAATATTTTAAAAATATTTTATAGTTTTGGGTTTTTAAAGACATTTTTGTCGGCATTTAATTCTTTCGAAAATATTTTTAGTAGTTTACTCAAAAGACAATTATACAAGAAAAAATGGTGGTATATGGTTTGTCTTGTTTCATGTCCAATACTATGGGCTACACTCTTATATGAATGAATGATTTGATTAGTGATTGACATTAAAAAGTTTATTAAAAAAAATCATTATTTGAGCATCACACGTCTTGAACAATTTCCAGTGTCGGTGAGCTACAGTGTGTCACGGCTTTGGACACACTCCAACGCTACCGTGCCGGCACTTGGACTTACTCAACCTCTTGAGCTAAGACCAAGTCAGCCTAACCCTCAATACTTAGTAAGAAAGCTAAGAATACAAGAGAACACAAGAGAAAGGAAGCTTTGGTGGAAGAACACTTTATTGCTCAAGTGTGGTTACAAATGATTCACACACTCCCAAATTCTAACTCTCACCCCTATTTATAGCCATCCACCTCCTCAATGGATGGTTAGGATTAAATCTAATCAACGGTCCAGATTAATCATCCAGAACCTTCTTTACAAATATCTATCCTACCACAACTCTCTAAATGTTTATAGATTATTCCATACCACTCTTTATACTTCTATATACATCTATACTCTTCTAGAATACTCTATGACCTTCTAGAACCTTCTAGAGTATTCCAGAACCTTCTAGAGTATTCTAGAACGTTCCGGAACCATCTAGAGTATTCTCAAACACTCCAGAAAACTATACAAACACTGTTAAATCTAACATTCTAAAAATTTACCGTGGCATTCTCCCCCACCTAATGCGCAGACGTCCTCGTCGCATTCTGTTCATGATAGCGCTCTAGGTGTTCTTGGAATTGCCACAGATCTTCACGAGCTTCCCAACTAGCTTCAGTTATCGGAAGTCCTTTCCACTTGATCAAGTATTAGATACTTGGTGGTACTCCTCTTCGTCGCACGACGCAATTAACTAGGATCTCTTCGATTTCTTTGTCAAAGGATCTAATCACCACAGGCGGAGCACGACTCGAATCACCTCTACTCGGTTCGTCTTGGTCTCCATGATATGGTTTAAGCATACTCACATGGAAGACCGGGTGAATCTTCATAGAGGGAGGAAGTTGTACTTTGTAAGCAACCTCCCCAACACGTCCAATGATCTCAAATGGCCCTTCGTATTTACGGATTAAGCCTTTATGAACCTTGCGAAAGGCTTTGAATTGTTATGGAAGAAGTTTGATCATTACCTTGTCTCCCACTTGATAGCTTGCATGCCTCCTCTTCTTATCTGCCCATTTCTTCATCCTCTTTGCAGCTTTGTCGAGGTAAGAACGAGTGACATCTGCTTGTTCTTCCCATGACTTAATCATATGATAAGCTCCAGGGCTCTTCCCTGAGTAAGAGGAAGAAAGAGAGTGAGGTGTAAGCGGCTGTTGTCCAGTCACAATCTCGAATGGGCTCTTCCCTGTAGACTCACTCCTTTGCAGATTGTTTGAGCAATGTCTAGGAGTTTTGTCCAATCCTTCTGATTAGCACTTACAAAATGCCTCAAGTAACACTCAAGTAAGGCATTCACTCTCTCAGTCTGCCCATCGGCTTGAGGATGGAAGCTTGTTGAGAAATGAAGCTCCGACCCAAGGAGTTTGAACAGCTCTGTCCATAGTCGTCCTGTGAAGTGTGGATCTCGATCACTAATGATGCTCTTAGGCAATCCCCAGTACTTCACCACATTCTTGAAGAATAGTCGTGCTGCTTCCTCTGCAGTGCAGTCAGTAGGGGCAGGTATAAAGGTAGCATACTTCAAAAATTGATCCACTACCACGAGAATAGATCCAAACCCCTCGGACTTCGGTAAGGCAGAGATGAAATCTAGAGAGACACTTTTCCCGGTCGCTCTGATGGAGGCAGAGGTTCCAACAACCCGCTTGGTGTCTTGTTTTCAATCTTATCTTGTTGGCACACAAGACAAGTCTTCACATAGCTTTCCACTACATCTCTCATTTGAGGCCAATAATAAGAAGATTCAATGAGTGCTAAGGTCCTTCGCTGATCTTGGTGACCAGCCCACTTGGTGTCGTGGCATTCTCTTACCAACTTCCTTATCAGATTTTCCCATTTAGGAACGTATAGTCTTCTCCCTTTTGTGTAGAGAATGTCGTTTTCTAACCAAAATCTTTTGGTCTTACCTTCTCTAGCCAACTCCACCAACTTCTTGGTTAATGGATCGTGATGCAACCCTTCCTTGATAGTATGCACAATATCTCCTTCAACCATAGAAATGGCCCCCATCCTGTATGGTTTTGAGATAGGCGGTTTCGCTCCTAACTCCAATTCAATGTTGTCATCCATCTTTCTTCTAGGTGGTAACTGCTTTGGCAACTCGAGAGGTATCACATCCTTATTTTCTTCAAGGACTTCCTTGATTTTGGGAGGAACGTCTTCTCTTTCGAATGTTGACTCCTCTTGTAATAGAGCCAAATATGTAGTCTCTCCCTTCTTGAACCCTTTCTTGAGTTGCAT
>NC_029777.3:104862074-104868729 GCF_000817695.3 Arachis duranensis
AACATAGGTATTATATTTGCCTTCCTTTGCAAATCGAGCCCGATGACTATTTTAAAATCGTCCATGGGTGCTACTGAGAAATCCACAAGGCCCTTCCAAGAACCAAGAGTCATCTCAACCCCTTTTACTATTCCTTTAAGGGGTTCACCCTTGGTATTCACGGGTTTGAACCAGCCATTCTTTTCGGTGATCTTCAACCCAAGCCTCTTTGCTTCATCAGGCGTGATGAAGTTGTGTGTAGCACTAGTGTCGATCATAGCCATAACGGGTTTTTCATTGATAAAGGCTTTGACATACATCAAGCCTTTCTTTTCTGCAGTGCTTGCCTCTTTGGCCTTCACAGCATTTATGTGTTGGATAGATCCAACACACTCAATTACTTGAGTTTGAGCTTCTCGTTCCTCAGCGATAGATGCCAAAGTCCCTAGCTTGGGACAATCCTTCATTTGGTGTGGTCCCTTGCACACGAAGCATCCTCCTTTAGGCACGAAAGCCTTCTTCTTTTCTTCGTACTCTTTCTTTGAAGAGTATTTTCCTTCCTTCTTGGTTGAGAAACTCTTCCCCTTGTCTCCCCCACCTTTAGCAAAACTAGGCTTGGAGGAAGACTTGGGTTTAGAGTCTCCCCTATGATACTCAGTGAGTGATTCAGCCACCACGATGGCCTCATCGACATCCTTAATATTCCTTCTTTGTAGTTCTTGCTTTGCCCAAGGTTGGAGTCCATCAATGAAGAAGAACAATGCATCCTCTGATGCTAAGTTGGGGATTTGAAGCGTGAGAGTAGTAAACTCCTTTACGTAGTCGCTAATCGTACTCTTGTGCTTCAACTCCCTCAACTTCTTCCTTGCTTCATAAACCACATTATCAGGAAAGAATTGTCTTTTCAATTCCCTTTTGAAATCTTCCCATGTGGCTATGTTGCAAGTACCCTTTTCCATATCTACGCACTTTCTCCTCCACCACAAAGTAGCATTATCAGAAAGGTAGAGAGCTGCAGTGCGTACCTTTATTGCTTCTTCGACCACCCCTTGGCCTTTGAAGTACCTCTCCATTTGCCATAGGAAGTTCTCCACCTCGCGAGCGTCCCTTACGCCCTTGAACTCCTTTGGCTTGGGGAGATCAATCTTTGTTGTCTCCCTTATAATGGTTGGTCGAGATTTCGCCTCCTCGAACCAAATTTGAACTTCCTCAAATAGCTTTAAGGAATTCTCAAGCTTCTCTTCAATTTGGAGCATGCTTTCTTTGAAAGCATCTAGTTCTCCTAACACGTGAGCATCGAAGGTCTCCTTATCATGTTCTATCCTTTGGAAACGCTCATCCATAGAGGATAGAACATTCTCCAACACAGAAACTCTCTCTTCTAGGAAGTTAGAGTCCTTACCTCTAGGCTCACTTGAAGAACGGATCTTCTTGCCTCCCCATTGAGAAGGAATAACATCCCTTCCCCTTTGAGACTCAACATGCTCCATGGTGATATTAGAAGCCATACCCACAAATCACTTGTGCTCCCTCTCGAACCAGGCTCGGATACCAAATTGTCACGGCCTTGGACACACTCCAACGCTACCGTGCCGGCACTCGGACTTACTCAACCTCTTGAGCTAAGACCAAGTCAGCCAAACCCTCAATACTTAGCAAGAAAGCTAAGAATACAAGAGAACACAAGAGAAAGGAAGCTTTGGTGGAAGAACACTTTATTGCTCAAGTGTGGTTACAAATGATTCACACACTCCCAAATTCTAACTCTCACCCCTATTTATAGCCATCCACCTCCTCAATGGATGGTTAGGATTAAATCTAATCAACGGTCCAGATTAATCATCCAGAACCTTTTTTACAAATATCTATCCTACCACAACTCTCTAGATGTTTCTAGATTATTCCATACCACTCTTTATACTTCTATATACATCTATACTCTTCTAGAATACTCTATGACCTTCCAGAGTCTTCTAGAACCTTCTAGAGTATTCCAGAACCTTCTAGGACATTCTAGAACGTTCCGGAACCATCTAGAGTATTCTCAAACACTCCAAAAAACTATACAAACACTGTTAAATCTAACCTTCTAAAAATTTACCGTGGCAGGTGGCTACGGACATGCAAAGATATAAATGCACGTTAATTGTTAACAATGAAAAAGGAATGTCTGGGTCATGGTTTTTAATTTTGAGTTGTAATTATTTTATTATTATTATTATTTTATTTTTTTTGTGAATTTGTACTATTAACTTTTAAGATATGTATCTTGTTTATTTATTTGTACGTGTTATTTGTGTTTTATCTATCTTTTATAACAATGGATAGATAAGATGCATGGACAAAATCATATATACGAATAAATTATTTGAAATCATACTATGATTCTTGGAACAAAAATCAACCTCAATCAAAATCGATGTTTGCTCTCTTATTTCGCAGTCTAATCGATCAATTTGTTACACAGCAATATTAGGTGCACAAGTAATCCCTTTTTTTTTTCATGCCATGATTTTGCCATTAATCCCACCCAGGTGCTCCATTTCACATGATTACATGTACTCGCATGTGCAATAAATTTCACGTAAAGTTAATAATTGAAATACGTTAAATAATTTGATTAATTTAACTAGATTTTTATCTAATAGCTCTTAATTATTAGGTTCACGTGACGTGAATTTCTATCTTACATGCAACTCCCAAAACATGCAACTTTTTTCCTCTCTCTTCTACTCTTCTCTTTTTTCTTATATCCACTGCTTTCAAATTTTCTCATTAATGGAGGACTCTACTAAAAAAAAGTGCTCGATTTTTTTAACAGCAAATGTCACAAATTAAAAAAAAAATGCGTTGTTATTAAAACAAAATTGTTATTCAAGTAAATTTTTTGTACTTTTCAACTAAAATTTTTATTATTAATATGAAAAAATGAGAAAATTATGTAAGTAATTTGATTGACATTTTAAAATTAAGAGACTAACTTGATCAATTAAAAAATTAAAAGACTAATTTTATCATTGCATAGATACTATCTCTCTGACACTTATTTAAAAACGAAGAAATTAAAAGACTAATTAGATAAAGATATTCAACAAGTAATAAATCATACTAGTTGAAAAGGTGATTGTATAAATTATTTTTATATTTTATGCATAAAAGCGCTGAAGAAATTGTTCTAGCAACAATTTTATTTGCGATTATTCCCATTAATTCTCGACAGACGTGGTTATGTTATGAACTATGATGTATAGACATTTATATAATATGATACGAGATACGTCGATATGCAAATTTTAAAATTTTATAAGATACGGAGATACGTATATATATAATATAAAATATTTTTTAGATAAATTATAATAATATTTTGATATTTTAATTTTATCAAATATTTAAAATATTTTTTATTTTAATAAATAATAATATATATTATATCTAAATTTATTTCAAAAATATCTGTTAAAAACGAATAATATTGGACATACTGACACGTGATAGTATTTAGATGTGTCCAAACATATTCGATAAAAAAAATTTTATTTTTTATTAACACACGGTTGAACATAATAGACACGTGTCTGAGACGAATGTTAATTAGTATCATATCCATTAACTCAACGAAGTATCCTTACTTTATGGGTTATGAAAAAATAAACCTGAACACCTACCCGTAAATAAGACTAAGCAGTAAGTACCATAACATTCATACAATAAACACTTTCCCAATATTAAGACTTCATAGTTTATCTTACAATATCTCTTACTCTAACAAGTTAAAAATTAATTTATTGTAAATTTGAATTTCATTTAACAATTTACAATAGTTAATAAACCAACCTAAATTAATTAGTCCAGAATTAGTTTACTTTGTAGAAGAAAAAATGAAAATGTTTGGGTGATTTCATGAAATGTGAAGGGGGATCCACCATTCACGCGTATGGAACGACATGTTTGCTCATAAATCAAATGCAGCCAAAATTTTGATTCCCACTTGTGAATATAAAGTCCAAACTCGTATTTTTGGTCCGTCGCAATTTAATACATCTGTCCCTTGCCTTTTACGTGTTCATATGTCTGTATCAAACACCACTTTAAGATTGTGGTAAGATTGGAATCAGAGCAAAAGGTGGTGTATGTGATTTTAATATGAAGAAGAAGGGTTTGTGATTAGAATCTGTGGCTCAAAAATTCTGCACCACTAGTGGGAGAGATTGTGATTTTCTTTGAGTTTCATGGGTCTACTATGTTAAATATCTTAGAATAGGAATAACTGGGAATAGATTCTACAGCGTTATTCAGTACTTAGGTATGATTTTTTATTATAGGGTTGTTAAGTATGATTTTTTATTGAGTTAAATCTCAAAGTAGTCCCTGAAATTCACAAAATGCATCGATTTAGTTCCGACTTTCCAATTGCATTATTTATGTTTTTGAGATTGGAAAAAATGCACCAAGTTGATCCCTTTCGAATTTTTCGTTTATCTGGCTTCCCGGCGGGAGTGACCTGACAAATGATTGCCACATTGGAGTGTCTAACAGTTACATGATGTGGAAATTGAAAGTGTATAACCCAATTTGGTCCTTGATCCCCTTTTTAATCCTAACTGCAGAAGTAGTGCATCACTTTGTCTTCATCTTCTTCTTCTTCTTCATCTTCTTCTTTCTCTTCTTCTTCTTCCTTATTCATTTTCGTCGCCGTTGCTCTGCTGGTTGGAAGATGGTTGGACGTGCAAATGAAGGAGATGGAAGTTCTAGGCGATCAACGACAAGGATACCAAGTCGGAGCAGAGCCTTGCGAGTGCCAGAGTGGTGTGGGTGTAGGAAACGTTCTGTGCTCCGATGGTCTGGAACGGATACCCACCCAAATAAGCCCTTCTTTGGATGCCCGAATTACAACGTGAGTGTTTGTTTTCTTAAGATTTGTTGAGTATTTTTATGCTAACTCCTAAATTTGCTGTTCACAGAATAGTGAAAAAAGATGATATGGATTTTTTCAATGGGCAGACATTGTAGAAATTGATGATGGGAATTTGGAAGACGCCGCAGTAGACAACAATGAAGAAGTGAGCGTCAGTCTTGCTTTGAGGATTGGCAATTTGGAGGCTGAATTAAGGACCTAGAAATTTATAATACAAATGTTAGGATTGCTGATTTTTTTCTGTTAGTTGTTGTTTTAGTTGTGATGGTAAAAATGTAAAAACTGTGTTTGAAAGTATTTGTTGATGAATGTATGAAAATTCTTTAGTTTATTGGTGTGTTTTGTGTAGATAGATTTTACAAAAAATAAAATTCAAACTGAATGAATAGAACAAGTAAATTGATAATAGCAGTTTTTTATTATAAATAACACATTGCCAATGTAATACACTCTGAATGGACCACATAATGATAAACAACATAATACAGCCACCAGATTCTGAAAGAAGAAGATCTTTAAGTTTAAACTCTTGTAAAGTATTTACCACAAAAAAAATCATACAGTCTGGTTATGTGCTATTTTTTAATGGAACTAATAAAAAAAAACAACCAATGCCGAAATTCCATATATAATCCAAAATCAGCAGCTAGTACATCCAATATTAAGTGTTTTTTTTCTTTGGTGCCTTGAACTGCAGTGTTGGAACAAACTTTATAAAATTTGTCAACCTAAAAGATGTTGCTACACTTACTCCTTGCATGGGATCAACAGAAGCAGTTATTGGTAGTGGTGCCTGAGTAAAGTGTGAAAATTAGTGTGAGTTAGTATGAACAGAGGAGTTATGACAAAGAAGTAAAAAACAAAAGTTTTGGAGAGTTTTACCTCATCTTGTGTTCCACCATAATTTAGTTGGGATAAGTCAACTTCTACAACTTGGAGTGTAGCCACTGGTGGTGGAAGGGTGTTTGTAACACTTGTACCAGAAGGAACTTCAGCTACTTGTGGTACCTTGTTGGCAGTATTGCTTGCTTCAGCTGCAGGTGTACTCTCAGTAGGAGTAGCTTTGGCCTTGGAAGCCGCCACAGCAGCCGCTGCAACTGCAAGAGCAGCAACAACCTCATAAGCTTTTTTCTGTTTACATCCCCTCTTGGTATGGCCCTTTACTCCACAATATGTGCATGTGAATGGCTTTAGCTGTCTCTTTAGAGAAACAGTTTTTCTTCCTTTGGCCGTGAGTTTTTCTGGTTTCCGTTTAATGTTAGGAGCTTGTAGCTGATTGTAGACTGATTTTTCCACATGGATTGGCCTGGGAGAGAACTGATGTGATGTTCATAGGTCTTCTTGTATGATTCCATTGTGACCAAGAGGTGACAGAAATCTTCTAGTCTCTTGTTCACCCGTGCAAGAGCAGCACATGCATGAAACACAGGGAATGTCTATAATAAATTAATCAAAAGCCAGTTCAACTCTAGACCATCTCAGATAATAATTCAAGTAAACCCACTTATATTGAAACTGAAAATAAAGTTAGGGTTAAGTACGATTTTGGTCCCTAACGTAGAGGCTAAAAATTTATTTTGTCCCTGGCCTTTTTTTCGCTACAAAATGATCCCAAAAGTTTCAATTTGTTTTAAAATCATCTTTTTTACCATTTTTTTTATTTTTATTACCATTTTATCCCTAACTAAAAAAATAAAAAAGGAAAAAAACGCGAAAAGGGGAAAGGGGGAGGGAAAATGTGAAGGGAGAAGAGGGGGG
>NC_029777.3:104868950-104874329 GCF_000817695.3 Arachis duranensis
GTTCGGTCCTCGTCGTCTCTGCTGGATCTCACCGTCAGATCTCGCCGCTACTCCTCTTCTTGACTCGACGTCGACGCCAACAGATCCGCGAGGGTGGATGTCGCGTGTCGCTCGCCGTTTCTGCTCCTCCTCCTCGCACAGCCGCCAGTTGTTGTAACACCCTACCACCCAAAACTTTACGCTTAAGTCATAAAATAGAGGTGGCAAGGTATTACGACTGCTAAAAATTAAAATAAATTCTTATAATAGTAGAAAGAATATAATAAACTAGGAGCCTTGAAAAATGGGTAAAACAAAATCACAAAATGAAAAGCGCCACGCTCCGAAAACGGAACAACTTGCGTGTGAGGGAAACTATAACTATAAAACGTAAGACAATAAAAGTAGGAATCGAAAGCCATAGGTACCAAATAACAAGCTCCTAACTCAGTCTGCGAAGTCAAGGCTGGCCGGAGAATATTTACATATATATACATATCCAAAACCCAAAATGTACATAAACAAAATTCTGCCTCTCCATAAACCTCTAAGAGGATCAAAAAGAATAAGTTATGTGGAGAGAAAGCTAAGTACGTGTACATACATCATTGCACAACAAAATAACACAGTAACCACTTCGCTTCAGGTGACCAGACGCCTAATGAGATACCTTTCGACCTGCATCTGAAAAACAACAACATAGTATGGAATGAGAACCGGAGGTTCTCAGTATGGTAAAGGTACCCACATAGTTAATATAAAAGGTTTCGGGAAAGCCAGAGGCATTCCTAGAACTTCGACACTCAGATTTCAGCTTAAGAATTCAACTAAACCGGAAGTTAGGTAAATTGTCTAAGGTATTCTAGTTCTGAATCTAATTTTAACCCAACATTCTACTTTCTGTCACTTCTAATCCTCTGAATCACTGGTGAAACAACCCTCGTCATTCCTTCGCCAGACAAGGGGCCTCTCAATTACATAGACAAACATTACAGACAAGAAAAACACAAATAGAGAAGCATTTACAGCAAGTAGAACAAATAGCAGATAAGCAGAATTTAACAGTTAAGCAAACTAAAACAATGCACACCCAAACAAAGCAAACAAATGCATATGATGTATGCCTGTCCTATGGCTGATGAGTCTCATCTGTCGGTTATACAGCCAACCCGACAAGTCCTGGTAGTTAACCATTGGACAGTCCCTCTGTGCACGCATCCCCAAGCTCAATAATATACCATGGAGTCAAACTCCAAGCTCAAATATAATATTCCATGGAGTCACACTCCAAGCTCAATAATATAGTATTCCATGGAGTCGAACTCCAAGCTCAACAATATAGTATTCCATGAAGTCAAACTCTAAGCTCAAATATAATATTCAATATTCATATATATGCATGCCCATGGGGGAATCCGGGGAGTTAAAGTGCCCGGTCACATCTTGCAACAGAGGGTCAACAAATAGTCTCAAATACACAAGCCACATAATAATCTCTTTTTTTTTTAAAGTACCACCTCAAATCAAACTCCAATTCTTATAGAAGTTTTGGCAGTATCTCCTATAAAGTTCGAATTTCTGCCACCCTTCAAGGGTCCCAACTATCAAATCAAACACCTCTCAATCATTCAAATCATTTCCGATAACAAATTATTTCAAAATCAAACAATTACCAATATCAAATCTTTTCCCAAAACCAACCAACTTCAATAGCAAATTATTAATAACAGCTAAACCACATATATTGTACCATATACACAATCCATCAATTATTCACTCAGTTCATTCCTATCTTAAGGTCATCTAGCCTAAGTTTTCACATGACATTAAACATTAACTACGAGAAACCAAAACCATACCTTCGTACGAAATCAAAAATATTCGGAGTTCTGGAGAAACTTTCTGACCGAGCTATCGAAGAAAAAAACATCCAGAATCGTCTGTGCCTCCTAAAACTCCCGTTGGCTAAACCCAAAGAATAAAAGAGTTACGTCATCTTCAATTTTCACCGATCAAAAGTGGTGCCAACGTGTAGAGGAGGAGGATACGAATACTTTTACTGGATTAGATTTTTTATTGCAGTTACGAATCGTAAGAAATCGAAGCCGGAAGTTTAACGGGATTTACGTTCTCTCGCTCCTCTCCTCTCGGTTACTCTTCTCTCTCGCCTCTCATTCCTGTATATACATACATATATATATATGGTGGCGCAAGTATAATAAAAATAATGAAGTAAATATTACTTAATTTCTTCAGTTGATACTATTATATATAGCTAATGATATAATAAGACTATAATAATACTCATACCTAGATATTATATATATGTTCATTCTAATAATTAATAAAAATGGTTCTATTATACTAGCCCAAGCCCATACTATTAATTAAAGTAACCCTAGTACATTTTTCAAATATTTGTTTCAAACTATCATAGGCATGGCGCCACTTTTCTCTCTCTTTTAGTGATTCCCAAACTTTTGGTCTTCTACTCTTCTCATTCTAATTTTCTTTCCATACCAAAACAAGACATATGAAGAAAAACCATTGAAGAGAAGTGAACAACAAAATATTAACCATTGAATGCACAACAAAGATTCAAAGAGGTATATTTCAATTTTTTTTAAGTTAATGACAATGTCAAGTATTATTTACATTATTTATTTAAAATAATTAATTTATTTTTTTTTATAATGGACAGTGTTCAAAGATTGAAGTGAGGACAAAACTCAATAGAATTATTTTTTTGTGAGACTTGGAACAAAAAATAATCAGGTAAATCAATAACTTTATTTTTGGTTATTATATATTTGTGTTTCTAAAATTATTTGTTATTGCTCAATAGGTTTAATATTTTTTTTTAAGAAAATAATATATATGCAATTATTTTTGTTTTTTTTGTTAGATAGTTCAAGTTAAGTTAAAAATGTCAAAGATGAAAACAATTCACTCATTTTTCAAGAGAAAAGAGAGAATATATGATGAACAAAATTCAGCTTCAGATTCTTTGAGTAATGTTCAAAATATTATTGAACAACCTGTGACACAACTTGTTGAGCAAGATATTCAACCCCTGCTTCCAAAATAGCAAGGACTGAAATAGATCAAGTTAATATTGATACATTGATGCGTGATCCCGGAAAGCGTCCGCAAATTTGGAATTATCCTATCAATCAACAAGATGAAATCCGTAGAGCATACATAAAGTTTGGACCATAAAGTTTTAGTATGTAGTTGAACATTGACTTTTATATAATATAATTACTTTTTTGATATATATGCTACAAATCATATTTTGTTAATTTTTTGTTATATTTTATATTTAATTGCCCCCCTCTTATAAAATTTCTGATTCCGCCACTGATCATGGAGAACTGTAGCAGCGAACAGTAACAGCATCTTCAACTTCTCCAGGAGTGACTCGTCAAGGTGGCTGCCCCGGAGGAATTCTAGAACAGCAGGAGAAACTATAGCGTCTACACGTCCCAACGCAACTTGCATTGCGGCAGACACAAATGAACCAATCCAATCAATGTTTTGCTTGCTCATGATGGAAAGGTCGGTAACAACGCGATAACCTAAACAGTGAAAGGAGTGTAACGACTGGTGTCTGTTATTCAGAACTCCCTCCTTTGTTGTGACACGGACAAAAGAGAAAATATCAAGGTGTTTTGAACAGTGAAGGGAATGTAATGCCTTTCAGCTTCAGGCAAAAGTCGTCGACGACTTGGGGGGTCATTCTTTTTTAGTTTTTTGTCTTTCATTATTTATTTATTTATTTTTTATGACTATTTATTTATATTTTATATTGCCGCGTTCTTGGAATCCAGCTAGCTGAACATATATATTATCACGATGCATAATTATCTTTCATTACTTTTTTGACGCCCGCCGTATAATTGTCCGTCCTGGAGCAGGAAATCATTCTTTGATACCCTTATTTTTTGTAGAGACATTAAAAGATGTTTTTTTTCTAAAAAAATTTTCAAGTTTTCAAAGAAGTTGAGGCTTGAGTTGGAAGGAAGGTTAAGACTCGGGTGGTTGTGGCCGAGACCGAGACGAATAACACCATCCTTGGAGAGATGGATTTTTTAGTATTTGTTTGTCTGGCTAAATAATAGGTAGATTTAAAAATGGAGTTATAGTCTAGAGTTTCTTGTTGTAAATATGTCGAAAGAAATAAAACATGTGAATATGAGGGATATGGTTTAGGATACATGGATAATGGGTCTATAACCAGTGTTTGAGGTACACCTGCTTTGTTTTTGTCCGTCTCAATTTGTCGAAGTTGGGCTATGACTTGATCCAGTTCTCTATTTTTCTTGTGGAATTCTGGGCCAAAGTATCTATTATCAATATAGGTTTTGAGTTCTTGATCAAGTTGAAAGGCCTGTGCAGAGAGCTGATCTTTGAGCTCAGCAACTTGCTCTGCCACAGAACCTAGTTGTGCTGAGAGACCTTCAATTTTTTTCACGAGAGCATCAAGAGTGTGATCTATTCGGAGTAATACGTTATTTTGGCTGACTGTATTATCTGTGTGCCAATTAAGTACTTCTTCTTGAGGAGTTGTTGATTGATGTCCATGTGGAGTAATTCCTTGAGAAATTACATAAGGTCTTCTAGTGATTTTCTTTTCATCAGTCTGGGTCACTAAAGGTGAAAATTCTTCCTCATAAGATCTGAGAGTAGCAATGCATGTGATTGTATTGACTGGCCAATAAAGATAATCCATAGAGTTTTTTCGAGACAATCTTGTCTTCCTGAGCATTGGTTTCTTCTTGAGCATTGGTGTTGTATCCGCATCATCAGGGGGCTCGAGCCTTTTATAAGAGCAAGGAGCTTGTAGTGACTTTTTCTTTTTCTTGTCCCTCCGCCGCCTAGCATAAACTTCATCATCAGTGTCACTCCATTGGTTAGCACAGTCATAGTCAGAATCACACATGGAGGGATCAACATCCCAGATGAAGTGGCCATTTATATGAGAAACATAAATAGGTTTTCCATTCTCATAGAAGTGCACAGGTGGATCATGTTGATCGTGAGTTGTTTGCACTTGAACGGGAGAGATCATATTAATCCTTCTGAAGGATGATTCTCGCAATGAAGTTTGCTTGATCATTCCAAGTCTCTGAAAAATAGTAATCACCATTCCATCACTATTATGAGTAATAGTTGGAGGTGTAGTAGTATGAACATCAACTTGTTCTTTTGAAAAAGCTTTCTCGTAATCAGTAATCCATTCCAATGGAATGATAGAAGAAAGTTCATCAGTAGTGATCATTCTTGAAATATTTACAATTGCTAGCCCTCTAGCATTATCTATGAACATAAATAATGCTTCTCCTGTAGTGTTTGGGAGATTGAAATCAAGGGCATGGTCTTGAACTCTGTAGAGGACTT
>NC_029777.3:104875225-104902410 GCF_000817695.3 Arachis duranensis
TTAATACTATGTACAGTAAAAAATTGATATTATCGAAGAATAAAATTAAAATTTATTTCTATGTATCGTTTTTGTCCTCAACGTTTTAGTCCTATTTACGTCCCTAACGTTTAAAAATCGTCTCAATTTTGTCCCGCCGTTAATTTTATTAACGGATCCCTAACGGCAGGACAACATTGAGTCAATTTAAAAATGTTAGGGACGTAAATAGGACGATTGAAACGTTAGGGACAATTTTGAGATTTACCCCAAATGTTGGGGACAAAAACAATACTTTACTCTAATAATAATAATAATAAGAATTTGATTAAATTTAAATTATTATAAAATTAATTCGATTACTGATAATAAAAATAATTTTCTAAAAATAAGGAACTCTAATTTTATAAAATAAATTATAACTTATTTATATTTATATTTTTAAAATTGAGGGTTGTTACAACCATCTGGTGAGGAAGTTCCTTGTTGCTACAGTTGTCGCTGCTCTTCATTGGTTTCTAGTTTCTTCTGGTTATGCTGCTTCTGCTTCTGATGATCAATTCTTCTGGTTTCTGTTCTTTTGTTGTTGTTGTTCTTCTGATTCCATTATCGATTGTTTTTTTTGAGTTTCGAGTTATGGGCTTTTGTTTTCTGAGTTTTGAGTTCTGAGTTTTGATGATGATGATGATGATTTTTTGAGTTCTGGGTTCTTGTTGTTCTTTTATTGTTGTTGTTCTGCTTCTAGCTTCTTTTGTTGTTGTTCTTTTGAGTTCAGATGATGATTTTCTGAGTTTTGATAATGATGATGATTTTCTGAGTTATGAGTTCATTGGTGTTGTTTCTTTTATGCTTCTATTCTGCTTCAGCTTCTGGTTCAGCTTCTGCTTTTGATTGATTTGGGGAAGAAGGGGGAATCGTATTTTCATCTGAAGGACGATTTTAAAACAAACTGAAACCTTCGGGACCATTTTGTAGCGAAAAAAAGGTTGGAGACAAAATAAATTTTCGGCCTTTACATTAGGGACTAAAATCGCACTTAACCCATAAAATTATTCTAAACGTAAAAATTATAACCTGTTAACATCTAGAACTGGCAGGTGCAAAATCTTTTGCCTAGATCGATAACTATGTTTGTTGGGTGTTCATGGATCTCAAAATTTTCATAGTCTTCATCTCCATCCAAGGTAGAGAAAATCGAGATTTTACGTGAAATCGAAAAAGTAAATAAAAAAGTAAAATGTAAAAGCTTAACAAGATTTAAATCGTAGGTGGAAGTTTTCTGACGTGGCTGTTCAACTTTACATTGTTCTTTGCAATGGACCTCATAACAAACATCCTTACCTCTTCAAGCAATGTGATGATTCGCTTGCTCCTAACCTCTTTGATCCGTGCGTTGAAGACCTCACATGCATTGTTGCATATATTATCCAGCTTTGGCCTGTGGCTAAATTGAGACTTTTTTGGGAATAGTTATTTTTTAATTTATAATTAAAAAAATCTTTGTTAAATATGGCTTATTCCGGTGTACCTGTGTATTTTTAGAGACGATAACAATGGTTATCATTGTTAAATATGGTTTATTTTTTTAATTTATAATTAAAAAATCCTTGGAGAAGTCATGCTTGTTGTCCGTGTATTTTTGTGTATTCCTATATATTGTTTGTAGATTTATATACTATTTGGAGATGATGATAATAGATTAAAAACGCAAAATTGAAAAAAAACTTAAAAAGGGAGTTCGCCGGAAATTAGGCAAACTTGTCAATTTTTATAGAGTTTGCCGGGTCCGACGAATTTGCTTAAATGCCAAAAAAATCGTATTTGAGAAATTAAAATTTAAAAATCATATTGGGGAAATAATAAATTTTTTTATTTTATAAATAAAAAAACCTGATTTATCAGAATTTCACACCTAATAATATAATATAAAAAAAAAGTTCCTTAAAAGTTTATAAAGATATACTACTCTCTCTCACTCACGGCGCAAAAAGCCACAAACTCCTCTCTCACTCATGCAGTCGAAGAATAAAACCTTCTAGCAGTCGCGTGTGTTCCGTCGCAATTTGTCAGCCTCCATCCGTTCTCACTTCTCAGCGCTTTTGTGTTTTGTTGTTCTTAGCCTCGTTGTACTCTATCGCAGTTCGTCGGCTGTCCAATCATGCAACGTCCAGCCTCTCCGTCAGTCCAGTCTCTTCGCCTCCGTCGCTGCATCTTTCAATCTCTTAGATAGCGTTTGTTTTGAGGTATCGAGATGGAGACTGAGACTCAATGTCATATTTGTTGGCTCAGGTACTAAAATTTATAGTTTTGCCCCTAAATTTCACTATTTCAGTACCTCAAAAAAGTGGAAACACATGTAACTGAAATTTTTGGGATAGAGACTGAAACTTTAATAACATTTTATACCTAAAATACCCACAATTCAATTAATTAATTCTAACTTTATCATTTATGCAAATTAAATTAGAGTTTCATTATTTCTTCCATTTTACACCAAACACAATATTGAGAGTTATTTCAGTCTTTGTCTCTTAGTCTCTCTTCTAAATGCTACCTTAAGATTTTTGAATTTTTTTTAATTCTATTTTTAAATTCTTTTTATTTGTCATAATTTGTTGTTATGATTTTGCTTTATAAATTCCATTGTAAAAATTTTCAAAGTCCTAGGATTTTGATTTTTTTAGTTCTGTTTATTTCTCATAATTTGTTTTCACAATTCTAGTTTTAATTTGATTATTTGTTACGTGCTGATTTTTGTTAGGATTATTATTTGCCGATAGCTTTGAGTATTTAATTTCATTGTTTGTGTTCTTGTTGAATTTAATCTAATTATTTAGAATATCATAATTAGGGAACAAAATCAGAAAAATATCAAAGAGGATTAGAAAAAAATTAATCTACGAGCGTACTCTTTGTAATTACAGATGAAAAATATAAATAATAAAAATAATATTTTTTTAGATTTTTCGTTTCTTCCCTAAATTCTTTATACCATGTTAACATAGTTTTTTTTAATCTTTTTTAATATTTTTTTATTTTGTTTCCTAATTATGCTGATTCTTGTTAGGATTATTTGCTGATGGCTCGTTACCTGTAATTTTTGTTGTAATTTTTCGTTCTTGCTTCTGTTTATATAAAACCAATTCTAACCACTTAATTTTTTGTTTTTTGTTATTTATTTTTTGTTATATACAGTATACAATGTATTTATAAACGAGGTTCTTTTAATTTTATTGTTTTATTTTTTTAGTAGGTTGAATTTTTAGACATCTGTTGGCGACACAATGATAAAGAAGTTGTGATCCGTAGAGTAATAAGAAATTGGAAATATATGATACATAATTTGAAGGATTGGACAAAAAAAAATATAAATTTTTTTTGTTGTATTTTATAATGATTTATTTTTCCTTCTAAAAGTTTAGTCTATATTTTGTTTAAATATGTGTTTCTGCTAGAAATTGGAAAATATATCATTCTTAAGAGCTATCTGTACCGTTTTAAGAAAAATTTCCAATAATTCTTAAAGGTTTATATGGGATATCTTTATAGTATTCTTCCTTTCATCTAATATAAATTTTTGTGTTTTGTTTGAAACAGACATTGAGATGTCTTTATTTATTGTGTTCTAATTAAATCGATTGAGTGTTTGTTTGGGGCTATTATTTGGATAAAAAATTTTTTATTGAAAAAAGATTTTTTTTATTTTTTAATGGGTTTGATAAATTTTTTGTAATAAAAATAAAAACACAAAAAAAATAAAAAAATATTTTTTTTGAGAAGTTGTAATTTACATCTTTTTTTAAAAGATATTTTTTCATTAAAAAAAGATGTTTTTTATGTAATAAATAAACAAAAAAGTACTTTTATATTGTTATATCTAAACATAGTGCATGTTTGGGCACCATTATTTTGTTAAAAAAAGATCTTTTTTTAATAAAAAAATATATTTTTTAATTTTTTAACGTGTTTGACAAATTTCTAGTAGTAAAAATAAAAGCACTAGTAAAATCAAAAAAAGATCTTTCTTGAGAAGTTGTAATTTACATCTTTTCTTAAAAGATTTTTTTTCTTAAAAAAAGATGTTTTTTATGTAATAAATAAACAAAAAGTACTTTTATATTGTTATACCCAAACATAATTGATAGATAGAAAGACCTTTTTACATAAAATATCCAAACATAAAATTACTTTTACTTTTCTATAAGATCTTTTAAAAAAAGATAATTTAAACAAAATCTTTTCTTAGAAACTCACCCAAATAAACCCATAATTGATATTTAAAAAGATTTTTTTGCATGAGATATTTAAATATAAAATTATTTTTACTTTTCTATAAAAACTTTTAAAAAAAATAACTTAAATTTTTTTTTAAAAATTTATCCAAACAAATCTTGAATCTCGTTGAATTTTGATCAAATCATTAAACTAATAAATTAGTTATTTTACTGATTCTTAACCGATTTGGTTCTCTCAATTGTTCACCCGCAAAAGGAAACAATTTAAATTAAAGTTTATCCATGGTGATTATTAAGACTTGTTTGAGAAATTTTAAGAGTTATTATTTTTTTTGACTTATAAAAAAAATAGTATTAATATTTTGTATAATTTTTAAAATTAAATTATAATTTTTTAAAAAATTATTTAAGTGTTTATAAAAAAATTAAAAAATAATTTTTTATAATAAAAATTAATTAAACTGTTTATTTAAATTGGATCTAATTATATTATTAATTATTAAATAGTAATATTTAATATTTATTAGCTAGCTCACAAAACCCTAACTAAACCCTCCCTGGCAACCACAACAACCATCACCATCGCCGCCGGCGCCATGGACTTCACTCCGCCGCCGATCGAAGACGGTTTCACGGCGGAGAAGCTATTCAACCAGGGCTTCTCCTACACCTACGACGACGTCATCTTCCTCCCTCACTACATCGACTTCCCGGCGGAGGCCGTCGATCTCTCCTCCCGCATCTCCCGCAACGTCCCTCTCTCCGTCCCATTCGTTGCTTCTCCGATGGACACCGTTTCCGAGTCCGCCATGGGCGCCGCCATGGCCTCTCTCGGGGCCATCGCCATTATCCACTCCAACATCTCCCCCGCCACCCAGGCCGCCGTCATCCGCTCCGCCAAGTCCCGCCGCGTTCCCATCCTCTCCCACCCGGTCTTCCTCCCTCCCTCAGCTTACATCGACTCCCTGGACGACTTCGCCGATTCTCCCTTCATCCTCGTCACGGAGTCCGGCAACTCTAAGTCCAAACTACTCGGCTACGTGTCAAAAGAAGATTACACGAATCAAAGCGACAAGAGCTTGAAAGTTCGCGATTACATGGCTCCCTCGACACCTGTTACGGTGCCCTGGAGCCATGACTTGAAGGCAAGGACGAATACTTTGCTCTCATTAAGTAAAATCTTTTGGTGTTGTCTTTGTTTACATTGTCTTAGTTTTTCTGCCTCCCTTACTTTTTGAAGGAAATTGACAAGGTCTTGGAGGAGAAGAAGGCGAATTTCGTTGGGCTGGTGAAAGACAACGAGATGGTTGATGTGGTTACCAAGGATGATGTTGAGAAGGTTAAAGGGTACCCAAAGCTGGCAGGGCCTGGGTCGGTGGGTGCCGACGGGGAATGGATGGTTGGGGCGGCGATAGGGACGAGGGAGCAAGACAAGGAGAGGTTGGAGCACTTGGTGAAGGCCGGGGTGAATGTGGTGATTCTTGACAGCTCACAGGGTAATTCTAGTTACCAATTGGAGATGATCAAGTATGTGAAGAAGGTGTACCCGGAACTGGATGTGGTTGGTGGGAACGTGGTCACTATGTACCAGGCTGAGAATTTGATCCAAGCTGGTGTTGATGGATTGAGGGTTGGTATGGGGTCTGGTTCAATTTGCACCACACAGGAGGTTTGTGCAGTTGGGCGTGGTCAGGTATGAACGTTATTTTGTTTTATTTTATTTGTCAATTTGGTGCTATCTTTGATCTTTGCTGCCTGTGTTGGTGTTTGTTGATGGCCTGGAGTTTTGAGCTGTTTGTTAGATATGAGTTTAGATTGTGATAAATTTTGATAGTTTTTATGTTTTGAGAAGGTTTGGTTCAGTGATTAGGTTGAGCTTAATTGCAGAAGAGATCTTGCTACTCAATTGTAAGGATTGTACAGTATTAACTTATTAAATGATTAGAATTGCATTTTGTTTGAACAGTGTTGACTTATTGAATAGTATTCAGTGATTGGGATTACATTTTGCTTTAGATGGTGATGATTTTCTTATGGAATGACGAAGTTTAAGTAGTTTTGACTTTGTATAGATTATTGTATTTAAGTGTTTGGGAATTTTCAGCCCTGCTTTCTACCCTGTTCTCAATTATATGTTCTGGCTTGCAGGTGCTAAGTTGTTAATATTGACTTCATGCTTTTCAGGCAACTGCAGTTTACAAGGTTGCATCTATTGCTTATAAAAGCGGTGTTCCTGTGATTGCCGATGGTGGCATCTCAAACTCTGGGCATATTGTCAAGGCTTTGTCATTGGGAGCATCTACAGTTATGATGGGAAGCTTCTTAGCTGGTAGCAACGAGGCTCCCGGAGCTTATGAATATCAGGTATGAATAAAAAACTGGGTCAAGCTCTGCAACAATAGCTGTGATATAATGTGGATCAGTGTGATGATAAAAGAAAATTTACTGCTTAGAAAAAAGATGAAATTGTAAGAGCATCAAAACTCTATGCTTAGAGGAAAAATATTTATATATTTATTTATTTTTGTATTTGGTGTTGACACTGAAATGGCAGATGAGTAATTGGGAAGAAACTTTAGGAGTAATTCATGATTAATATTTGTTTCAAGACCTTGGTGTACTTAAAGTGAAAAGATTGCAATGTTTTCGATATTTGACTTGGTCATTCTAGTTCTAACAAATAAAGTCTTGAGCTATTCTTCTTCCTTGCCTTTGGTTAATATGCATAATTGATTTTTACTTCACCAGAATGGTCAACGAGTAAAGAAGTATAGAGGAATGGGTTCACTAGAAGCTATGACTAAAGGAAGTGATCAAAGATATTTGGGTGACACTGCAAAACTAAAAATTGCTCAGGGGGTTGTTGGAGCTGTTAAAGATAAGGGTTCTGTTTTGAAGTTCCTACCATACACCATGCAAGCTGTCAAGCAAGGGTTTCAAGATATCGGTGCCAACTCTCTGCAGTCTGCTCATGACCTCCTCAGATCCAAGGTGTTAAGGCTAGAGGTACGGTTATCGTTTCTTGTTGTCTTCATCATTTCTGCACTAAATACACTAGTTCTCTACAGGGTTTTTTTATTTTTAATTATTTTTATTGTTTTCAAACCAAACAAAGGGAAAAGGAGTAAAAAACATTTGTGTTAAATTTTTGCATTTTCCTAGAACACATTTAATGCATGTTTTGAGATTATTTACGGCATTTTTGGATTTGTACAACTTCCTAACATTATAGATTGAAGTGAGTGGTTTGTAAATGTGCTCCAGAAGCAAGAAATTATTTTACCTCATATTTTAGGTTTTGTTCTCTTTTTGCTCGGAAGAGTTGTTCCCATACAAGTTAGGATTCAAAAAATACTAGTGTTTTCTATACGAACATGCATCTTGAATTGAAAATCACAAGAGGAGAAAAGCACTATCTGAAAACACACTTTACTCTAAATTGTGTAACGGGAATCAGATGTGTTTGCCTGCAATTGCAACCTCGTTGTCATGGAATTAACTCAAGCAAACAATAAAATATGGTTTATGTTAATATTGTCGTTCAGATTGGTATTATAAATTTTATAAGCTTTTCTGAACTAATGTTTTTCTGAAATACTTTCTAAGACTAAAAGGGGGATTTACTCAAATTTGTTTCTTAATATTTGGTATGCTCTGTTCAGGTCCGGACTGGAGCAGCGCAGGTTGAAGGTGGAATCCATGGTCTGGTTTCTTATGAAAAGAAATACTTTTGAAGTATGAAACCATCCAAAATGGTTGTAAGCCGTGGTAGAAATTGTTGTTGTCAGTTTAGAAAAGGGCATAAAATGTTACTCTACAGTCACAAGTTGCTGCCAATGATGTTATTAGAAATCGAAACATTGTGGATGATGGTGGCCACACCATGATTTTATGGGATTAATCCGAGTTAACTTTAAATTTTTCTTCGGGTTTTGATTCCGTCATAGTTGTCTTGTATTTTAAATAGATGTTTTAATTGGTTATCTTTTTTGTGCCAATCAATACTTCTGGAGTACTATTTGAGGTTTCATGGTAAATTTTCTTTGTTATCTTCAATTCATTAGATTTACATATTATTTTTAAATAAAACTTCTCATATTGAAATTTTATCAGTGACAAAAAAAAAAGTCATTTTAATAAGCTAGGTAAAATAGAATGGTATGTTTCAGACTCTTAGTTGTCTGGCCAAACGGGTCGAAAGGCAACGAAATGGATATCTTTATTCGTGATATTTTGTATTTTTTTAAATTTTTATTAGTTGAAAAGAGTGGAAAATTTTTTAATCAATACCTTGCTATCTTAGAAAGTCAATTTTATGTTAAAATATGAATATATGATATGATTAGTGAACATTATGTAGTGCGTTTCTTATACTTGCATGTTATTATAGTAGATAAAAATATGAAAACAAAACAAAAGCAATAAACAACTGTGAGTTTACAATGAAACATGCTCGGGACTTTTTTTTTAAGAAAAATATTCATGAAAAATGTTACTAAACAATACAAACAATCTTGTCTAATATACATACCAATATCACTAAGCCATTAGAAAATACGGGAAAAATGAGTAATGACCATGGTAAAATATAACTATTGTCTATTGAGATTGTTTACTTCATTAAGTAGAAGAGACATTTAAAGTTTATGCATTATTAGTGATGTTGAGTGATGAGTTCAATTGAGTATGTAGAGAAAATCTAAAGGAAAAAATGAGTTAAGAGTACTTTTGAGTTCTGGTAATACACTATTAATAAACCACCAACAACGCTTCATCCTTCCCTCGTCACCCTGTAAACGTAACTAACTAACGTTCCATCACTTTAATTTTTGTATCATCTTTATTTGTTAGCTAATTATTCATCCTATATACGCAGACTGGGCTGAACTTAACGTGTGCAACTACTGGAATTTCAACTTCAAAGGGATCACCTAATGCCGAAAATACTGAATCCGAGGTTTGTATATAATAAGCGCACGTAATTCTTGAGTGTTGGAAATATATTTTTCAGAGGAAAATGGTGGAAGGTGGCAAGAAGAGAATCGAAAGTTGAGAAGTATGGTGGATCAGATCGCCAAAAGCTATATAGCCAACTGCAGGCACAGCTCTTCATGGCTTTGCAGAAACAAAAGCTTACTCATCATCAGGTTTTCAATATTTTCAACATTTAATTTCGTCAAATCATCACATAAATTAGTTTATATGATTTCAAGATATTTTATTAATACACATTTCTATTACTATATAAATCTTTATAATTTTATCACATTTTTAATTCAATTTAAGAATAAGTACTGTTTTGGTTATCATTATCAAAACCTGACCAGTAATTAATGGGTTACAACTCAAATAACATAATCTTTCTATACTCACTTAAGAAGTCACGGATTTGAGTCGTTATATTTTGGTTAAAAAAAAAACCCAACCAGTAATTAATCCGGCTAAGTTTATTGGGTTATTATTCACTTCACTTCACTTCACTCTCCGCTGATTCCATTTCTTCCATGGTATTCTCAAATTTCTGACGTTGAAGTTGTAACATTAAATCAAACTTCTTCTTGTAATAATAATAATAATGGCTTCCATTAACAACTTCAACCCTTTCCGTGGCAACTGGGTCAACAAACCCCAAAACCCTCGCTGTCAACTTCACAAATTCTTCGAACACAACGCCAACTCTCCGTCCTTCGCCTCCATTGGGCTCGCGAGGTTCTTCCGCAGAAGGCCCAAGAAGCCCAACAATGGCGAACCTGGCCACTTCACTCAGATGATTCACCAGTTCCTCTGGGAATGCGAGAACATCCCTGATTACAGGCATATTCCCTTACTCTTCTCATTCAATTTTCAAGATACTTCTCTCAGGTTTAGGATTTTGGGGGCGATTGTGTTGTTTGATTTTGTAAGATAGTGGCATTTTTTGTTTGATCTATGGCACTGAATGTGTAGGAACATCTTGTAAAACTTAATGATATGTTTGATCTATGGTTTCTTACTTTCAAGAATAGCTCAAGACTTTACAAAAAAATACGAGGTAAAATAATTTTATACTTCTGCAACACATTTACAAACCACTCGTTCCAATCTATAAAATGTCGTGCGAATAATCTCAAAACATACATCAAACGTGTTCTGGGAAAATGCATTAAATGTATGCGCATGGGTGTGTAGTTTTTTTTTAATACATATAAATTGTTCTAATTTAAAATTTGAAATATATCTAAATTAATTTAAGTTGGTTGAGTAGTAGTCGACTACTTAAGTAAGTGTCGACAATTTAAATTTTGCTTTATACATACATTAATTTATTGATTAATAATAAATTGATAAGGAGATCCACTGTCTCCTCTTCTGTTTGTTCTTGTGGTAGATGTGTTGCACAGGATGTTGGGAGAAGTTGTAAGGAATGGGCATATTACTCCGTTATTGGTAGGGAGAAATCATATTGAACTGTCATATCTTCAATTCGCGGATGACACTATCTTGTTTTGCCTTCCGAAGACAGAGACAATTGTGAATTATAAGAGGTTGTTGCGCTGTTTTGAGCTGATGTCGGGTCTGAATATCAACTTTGATAAGTCGAATCTGATCTCAGTTAACTGTGAGCAGGAGTGGGTGGGGCATGTGTGTGGCCTCTTAGAGTGCAAGCAAGTTGTTTTACCTATTAGGTATCTCGGGATTTCTTTAGGAGCGAACTCGCGTTTGGTGAAGACTTGGAAATCGGTCATAGATAAGGTTGAAGAGAAGCTCAGCTTATGGAAAGTGAAGGTTCTAAACAAAGCAGGCAAGCTAGTTCTTATTAAATCGGTGTTGAATAGCCTGCCGGTATACTACCTTAGCCTGTACAAGATGCCGAAGGCGGTCGCTGACAAGTTGATTGCCTTACAAAAGAGATTCCTATGGTGTAAGGAGGATAGTAACAATGGTATACCTCTAGTAAAGTGGGAAGTGGTTTAGGCTCCTAAAAAGGCTAGGGGGTTGGGAGTTGGGGATGCAGTGCTCAGGAATACAACGCTGCTGTTTAAGTGGTGGTGTCGGTTTTTCAAGGAAGACTGTTCGTTATGCAAGAAGATTGTTTGTTCGTGTAACAATTTGAATCCTAAGGTTATGCTTTCTAGTCAGACTCTACCGGTAAAAGGTGGCCTCTGGAAAGACATCTGTCAGTTTAATATAAAAGCACAGCAGGTAAAAGAAAAAATTATTAGTAGACTGACTATGGAAGTTGGCAATGGACGAAGGACACTATTCTGGGAAGATAACTGGGTCCAGGGTGGTCCTCTGAAAGCGAGTTTTCCAAGACTCTTCTTTGTTTCAAACCAATAAGGATCTGTGATAGGGGATTGTGGGTTCTAGGATGGGTTAGGGTGGATTTGGAATTTCCATTGGAGGAGAGAGTTGTTTCAATGGGAGTTGGAACTAGTTCACCAACTTCATGAGAGGTTAAGACCAGTGAAGCTATTAGCTGACAAAGAAGATAATCTTGTTTGGAAATTTGATAATAACGATATTTTTTCTACTAACTCTTTTTTGTAGGTGTTGCAATCGGAGACTATTTCGGAGGAGATTACGAGTTATAGCTTCACCAATGCGATCTGGAAAAGATTGGTTCTACCTAGAATTGAGCTGTTTGGTTGGTTTGTTTTAGTGGGTAGAGTGAATACTAAAGAAAGGTTGAGTAGATTAGGCTTAATTCACCAGTATGATAGTATTTGTGTCTTGTGTAAAAAGGAGATTGAATGTGTTCATCATTTGTTTGTGTTATGTGAGTTTACGTGGCAGGTGTGGTGCGTCTGGTTGAGATGTTTTCATAGAGATTGGGCTGTCCCAGGAAGCATTAAAGGTTTGTTTGAAAGTTGGAATGACACCCCTAATAAAAAAGAGGAGCAGTAGAAGAGGTGGCTGACTGGATTCTTTGCGGTTTGTAACGTCTGGTTGGAACACAATAACAGGATTTTCAACAATAAAGAGGTCAACGTTGATGTCATACAAAGCAGGATATTTTTGAGCTATAAGGAGTGGACTGGTATTGATTCTACTGGTTGTTGATGGCAATGCCGGAAATGACATAGAATTGTTAACCTTTGTGTTTAGAGTTGCTTTTGTCTTTGTCTGTTTTATGCTTCACTCTTGTGTGTTGAGCTTTCTTTGTTTCAAAATAATAATAATAAATTGACAACTTTTAAATAAAACTAAAATTTATGAGGATTAGTCTTTAACTTATTAGGAAATATAGATAAATTTATTTTAGGAACTCTAATAAACTATTTTTTTAATCAGATATATAGGCCAATACTTTAAGAACTACTTAAGTACTATTAAGTACTAATATCTCAAGGAAATCTGAAATAGAGAAACTAGCTAAAACACAATTAGGAAAGAAAATGCTGAAGAAATCTTGAGTAACAATATGTTGTATATTTTGATATTAAGTTGGAAAAGGGTGCACAATATAAAGATTTATGTGTGAATGTTTTTTTTGTCAACATATGTACAAATTTTGTATAGTATGGATGCAATTATATTAATTTATGTTTGTATATATGTATGTAAAAATGAAAATAATGAAATTAAAAAGGAAGAAAAAGTCTCATCAAGGTTTGAAGAAAGATTCTGTAGTCGAAAACTACCTTGCACCATTGAGGTAAATGATAAATTGAGTGAGGAAAAAGGGATTGACGGATAAGGACTTCAAGGATTTGAATGAAGAATTGGAAATGGAAGTGAAGGAGTGAGGAACAATTGAACAAGGGAGTACTTCCTGGAGAAGCAAGTGAATGACAAAAAAAAATTGTGTAAAAAACTTTATGCGTTAGTTAACTACCGGTAAAAGAGATAATCAATATTTTTTAAATTAGTTTTAATCGACTAAATTTATGCGATTTTATATATAAATTTATCCTAAAATTAAACGTAATCTACTAAAAGATAGAAATAAACCAGGTCATTCATTAACAATGAAAAACTAGGACAAATCATGATCTACACATCGCCGTTGATAGTCTTTGGGGTTCAGTCTAAAGTCTCCACTCGGTTGGAAATAAAAAAAAACAAAACATGTCTTGTACTTTTGTATATGAAGTGGTTTTGTTTGGAAATAAAAAACAGAATAACAGTTGTTGCATGCATAAAATAAAATTCGAATTTTTTATATTTATTTAAGCAAACAAATGAACTAAACATTTGGTTAGCCTAAATTAGTTGAAATTAGTTTTTTTTTGTCATTACACTATTCACACACTCATACTTTGAAGTTTTCTCAAACTTCATTCCAGTCTAAGTTGTTGGTGCAGCTTGATTAAGAGGCAATATAATTACCACTTGATCTAGGTCTCCGCTACAAATTAGGTATTTTTTTTGGCCTTTGGCCTAATGCCAAGCCAACCAGGAGACCGGATCAGGTCAGAAGCCAACACAACCCTATGTTTAGGGGTGTTTGCGGTGCGGTTTGGATCGGTTTTGAGTCAAAAATTCATCCGATACGAATACTAATTTACTTGCGGTGCGGTTTGGTTGGATGAGGTTTTAAAAAAAATCCGATCCGATCCGATCCGATCCAATTTCAAGCAGTTTGGATTGGATTGGATTTGCGGTTTTTGTAAATTTAAAAAATTAATACATATAACAAGTCTCAACATCAAATTTTAAATAATTAACAATAACGTAACAAGTCTCAACAATATTTTAAAAAGCCAACGATAACATAACAATAGAAATAAAATTATAGGTTAGTTAAAATAAACAAATAAATAATATTTTGAACATAGAATATTTATTAAATAATAATAATACATGAATAATATAAAAATGTATAACAACTTGAACATGTTATAAGCATAATTGTAAATATAATAATAAAATAATAATATTATAGCACATTGTGCGGTTTGGATTGGATTGGATCGGTTATGAAAAGTAGATCCGAAATCCGATCCGATACAGGGGCTTGCAAAAAATAGAATCCAATCAAATCCGAATTAGTGCGGTTTTAATCAGTTTCGGTTTGAATTGGATTGGATGAGCGGTTTAATTGGATCGGTTTGGATTTGAACACCCCTACCTACGCTACTGGTGGAGCACCCGCGCCCCCTGTTCATCTCTCTTGCTCTTCAACACTTGGTTTTTGTCAGCTGCGCAGCCATAATTGCCGTCTGTCTGCCGTTGATCCCAGAGGCTGTGTTGGCACCGTTTCTCGCTGCCCCGCTGCCTCAGACCGTCAGTTGTGCCTTGGCCTAGTCTTTCTCGCTTGCTGCAACATCCGATTTCCACCGTCGCTATCTAATGCGTTTGTCCGCGAGTGAAGCCCTTTTTCGTCGCATGTCTGCCATGATTCATCGTCGCCAACGAAGCTCCGTAATTGGCTCAGCTGTCGCGCCGAATTTCTCCTTCCCTAGTTGACTGTCTTGCTCAGGTGTGTGAATGTTATTCACGAAGACATTTCTCCTTTCCGGCGAAGTCGCATCAGCACAGTTGACAATTGAGAGAGGGTTTAGAGTTCCAGAATTTAAAATCAAGTCTCTCCGCCACATTGAATCCCCGAAATTCAGATTCCCTTGCCTCTGAATTATGGACTGCAATGTATTTTGAGTCCTGCTCATTGAATGGCTTCGATTGGAGCATCCGTTCTGGTTTGAAGCTTCCCTCCTCAATTGTTCTAGTATTTCTCATGGGGGCTTCCATCTCCAGTTCTCCTCCAATTGGCCTGTCAGGGAACATTTCGCCACTCCATCTGCGACTTTATTTCCGTCTCTAGGGACCCATGTGAAGCCACAATTAGACAAACTCTCAGCCAGAAGAAAAATATCTCGAAGAATCGATTCCACCTCTCCTATATAAGTTTTTTTATTTCACTGCTTGCACAAGAGGTAAATTATCCGATTCTATTAAAATTTGCTCCATATTAAGATTTGTAGCTAGAATTAGTGCCCTTCTCATTGCTTCTGCTTCTGCTGCCAAGCTGGAATGAGCTCTGATTCTAATTGATTCTCCTGTTAACAATTTCCCGAATTTTCTCGAATCACAACTGCAATTGCTCCCTCTGTCATCGATCTACTATACGCAGCATCTACGTTAGCCTTCAGCCAGTCCCCCGATAGAGGTCTCCAGGTAATGCTCCTTCTGCTCATACTCTTATTCTGGTTTTGCCTGACCTGCTCTTTTTTTTTGCATTGCTTCCCTGATTTCTGATTCTAGGATTTTAGCTCTGATGATGGTAGCATTGGGGTTGGGATTAGTGTTTTGGAATATAGTCTGGTTTCTCATTTTTCAAATCTCCCAACTTAGCATTCCAATTTTTCCAATCAGATCCTCTGCCTCTTCCTTTCCTTGTCCTCTAATTTTCCTGCACATTTCAAGCAGCCATTATGCAAAAGACTTGATTGTGTATGGTGTTGGTAGACATTGACTCTGTGCTCCAAACCACGTTGCTCTAGTCCACGACCATAGAAGAATTACATATTCCGTTGTCTCTATTCCTTCCCTGTAAATTCGACAGATAGGAGTATTAGTTATTTTTTTAAATAAGTTGTTTTATATTGGTATTATATCATGTGCCACTTTCCATAAAAATATTCTTATCTTCGACAGAACATTCATTCCGCATATTTCTTTCCAAAGATTTGTCATATCTGTGCTTGTTGAAGGTCCCGCTCCCTCGCTGACCTGTTTTTCCTTCTTTGCCACATGATATCTTGTCTTAACTGCGTAACCCCCATCCCATTTGAAAGGCCATATTAGTCTGTCCTCGATCCTCAGTAGACTTATGGGTGTTTGCAGAATTTTGTTGCCTATGTTCTTTGGGAATAATTCTATTATTCTTCCTTGTTTCCATCCTTCTCCCTTGTTGATGAGCTCGTTTACTCTATCCACTGAGTGATTTCTGTTCAAAAGGATTTTACCCATGCCCATAATACAGTTGTCTTCCCATATCTTTACTTTTGAGCCCTTTTCAATACTCCATCTCCCATTCCTTCTCAAGAAGTCCCTGTCTTGGATAAGACTTTTCCATGCTCATGATCCCCCACTCCCGATGCCAGCTTCCCAAAAATCACTATCCTCAAAATATATTGCTTTTAGAATTTTTACCCATATTGCATTTGGATTTTCAATCACACTCCATGCTTGCTTGGCTAGATAGGCTAAATTCTGACACTGTAAGTCCCTAAAATTAACCTGCCATACCACTTGCTTTTGCAGACCTTGCTCCAGCTTTTCCAGTGCATCCCCTTCTCTCTCTCAGAGTTTGCCCACCAAAATCTTGCAACTTTTGATCCTATTCTTTGGCAAAAGTTTTTGAGCAGCAGGACAATGCTCATAGCATAGCTGGGTATGGCTTGAATAACTGCTTTAATCAAAGTCTCCTTCCCCGCCTGGTTGAGTAGTTGCTCTTTCCACCCTTCAATTTTGTTGTCTATCCTTTCTTCTAGCCATGCCAACGCTTTGTTCTTTGATCTTCCCCAATGTGCTGGTAACCCAAGGTATTTCCTAGGATTTCCCAGGTTTGCATGCCCATAATCTCTTCTATATTGACCCTTGTCTGAATCAGTACATGCTATCCAAACACAATGCCCAATTTCTCTAAATTTATCTTTTGTCCGGATGCATCCGTGTATCTGTTCAAAATTAAGATGCTTTGATAAAGTTCCTCTTCTTTGGCTTCTGCAAAAAAAATGCAATCGTCAGCAAACAGAAGGTGGGTGATAACTGGTGCTGTTAGAGCAAGTTTAATGCCTGAAATACATCATTCCCTTTGTGTTTCCTCCATAAGTGCTGTGAAAACCTCTACTACCATAATGAAAAGGTATGGTGATAAAGGATCACCTTGCCTTAGACTTCTTTGAGGTTTTATCCTCTTAGACAGCCTACCATTTATTTTAAATTTATAACTTGCGCTTTTGACACACTCCATTACTAACTGTATCCAGCTCTGCTCAAAACCAAAAGAATGTAAAACATTTTCCAAAAAGTCTCACTCTAACCTATCATAAGCCTTGTTCGTGTCCAATTTTACAACTAAGTTTTGGGAGCCAAACTTGCCTTTTTTGTTTAAATTGTGGAAGGCCTCTTGAATAATAACAATGTTGTCTTGTATGAGTCTTCCTCTCTACTGATGATATCCTAGTGCTTTTGAAAGAATAAATCGTTAAGACCATATGGGCCAGGCACTTTCAGGCTTCCCATACTGAAGGCTGCATCCCTTATCTCCTTATCTGACACTTCCTTTAGAAGCTCCCTGTTTATTTCAATTGTGACCTTTTTCGGGATAATTTGGGTGCATTCCTCTAATTTGCTCCTTGTGGTCGTGGAAAATAGATCAGTGAAGTGTCTCTTCACTAATTCCATGATGTCCTTGCTCCTTGTAATTCAATTTCCCTCTGCTCCTTCAATCTTTCGATCTTATTCAAGTCTATTCTTTGAATTGTCGTTGCATGGAAGAAGGAGGTATTTTTGTCCCCAAACTTTAGCCATTTTAATTTTGCTCTCTGGCCCCAATACTTTTCTTCTTTTTTCCATAGATGTGATATTTCAACCTTCAGATCCTTGATCCTTTCCTGCTGCCATTCTAAAAACTCCTGATTCTGTAGTTTTGTGATTTCTTCCTTAAGTTGGTTGATTTTCTTATCAGCTCTAGTGAAAGTTCTTTTGCTCTATTACTTCAAATCCTTCTTACAACTCTTGAATTTCCTTGTAGTTTTTTCCATTTATTCCTTTTATTTTCATTCTTTTCCCATCCTTACTTGATGATCTTCTCACAATCTTTGTGATCTTCCCAATATGCTTCATACTTGAAGTGTCGTTCGAATTTCTCTTTCAGTTCCAGCCTTAAAACCAGAGGGCAATGATCAGATCCCATCGCCGGGAGGGCTGTGAGGGTTGCATTCTGATATAATCTTCTCCACTCCCAGTTGACAAGGACCCTGTCTAGCCTTTCTCTTGTAACGAAGCTATTCCTAGGATTGCTAAACCATGTGAATTTTCCTCCTTTAAGATCAATGTCCATCAATCTGTTGATGTTCACAAAATTCCAATTCTTCCACCTACTCTCTTGGCTTTGGTTGTAAGCCCACTTTTTTTTTCATGATTCAAAATATCATTAAAATCTCCAATTAACAACTGTGGTTAATTTTGATTCTGACTTTGAGCTACTAAATCCCTCAATTGCTTCCTTTTTTGCCTAAAGTTGGGGTTTCCATACACAAAACAACAATCCCATTTATTTCCTTTCCTATCTGTAATATAAGTTTTAATAACATTATGACACCAAGAATAAATATCAAGATTCATATTTTTATTACATAAAAGACGTAGACCATCGAACAAGCCCCGTCGTTCTACACAAAAGAATTTATCAAAACGGAGTTCTCTCTTTAACTTTCTGATTCTGCATTTCTTAGCTCTTGTTTTCATAAGGAAAATTATGGCCGGCTTGGTCTTTTTGCAAAGATCTTTTAATTCGAAAACTGTCGCGGTTGCCGCCACACCTCGACAGTTCCAACTTACTATACTTATGGCTAGGGTTGGGGCATGTATAGGCCCGCCTCCTCAGTCTCTGTACTGCTGAGAACAATTTGCATTTTTCCTACAACTATGTCTCTCTCTGTTACCTCTTCCTTCCTAGTCCTTTTGGTGTTAGTGCTGTCTTGAAACAATTCTTCTTCTTCTTCTTCTCCTGCAGCTTTAATCATCAGAGTTCCTGTTCAGCCCTCTTCGTCTTGATATTCAACTTGCTTATGATCTCCATTGTGAGCCTCTTCTCCCACTCAGCATGCAGAGCTTGTGTCTCCTTTTTCCTACTTTTATCTTCGTCCTCTTCCTCGGCTAGCTCCACAAAATATGTGCCTCTTCTAGCTGCTCTTTGTATAATTAAATTCTTCTCTTTTTCCATGTCATCTTTCTTGTATGACCCAAGATTTTTGAAAAGTCATATTTTGAATCAATCGCAAGTTATATATTTATTTATAGTTTTAATTTCAGAAATTATTTTTAGTAAAAAAATTAAAGGCAATTAATTGGATTTAAAATAATTTAAGGTTTTTATCCAAACTTTATACTTATGGATTATTTTCCTATTCATGGTTAAAGTTCTAGAAATTTGAGAAATAATGAGGTTTGGCTATTTAAATTAGAATTTTGTCTAATTTTATAATTATTGAATTATTTTCTATATTTAAATTATAAAATTGGTAGTTATAAAATAATAAGAATTTTATAGGATTTGATTTTAGATAATTTAATTTATATCATTTAATACTTTAAGTTAAAGATAAAGAAAATTAATTATATTACCATATGAATTTTCAATTAGAATAATTTATTGAGAATGAATTAGTATTTTTATACCACAAATAATATTTTAAAATAATTTTAGAAATTTAATTCGATTTCAAAATTTATACTCCAAGCCCCAGTTTTATTAAAATTACTCTACTATAATTAAATCCAAAATCTTAATTTTATACACAAACCCTAATCCTAATCCCAATTAAATTACAATTTTTTCCTTACTCCTAATGAAACCCTAGCCGCCATTAGCTCTCACCAACACCTACAGCAGCTGAAACCCCCCCTTTGTCCAACAAAATACACACACCCATCAGGAAAAGAAAAAAAAAAGGAAGAGAGGAGAGGTATCTGCAAAAAAAGGGGAGAGAAGAGTGAGGGCGGCACCGGCGGGCGTCACTACTGCCGCACCGTCAGGTTGCACAGAGAAGAGAGAGAGGGAGAGCTGAGGAAGGAGAAGAGAGGGAGACAGCGCCGGTGGGCATCACTGCCATCGTCGTCGTCGCTGTGCCGTCAGGAAGGAGATCCAAGAGAAAGGAAGAGAGCGCCAGGGGAGGAGCTACTGCCACCGACCTGGAGCTCGCTGCACGCGCCCCGCCGCGTCGTCGTCAGGCCTGCCGTTGTCGCTGAAGATTTGCCGTCGCCGATGCCTGGTAACCATCACCGAGCTGCATGTTGTCATCGCCGTTGAGGGAGTCGCCGCCGCTACTCGCCGCTTTGAGCTGCACCGTCGCAATTGTGATCACCAGAAACGGTGTTGTGGCCGTCAGAACTGCTTGGAGATCGCCACTGCTTCTTCTGTCTCTGTTCAGACTCCACCACTGCCACTGCCACCAGAAACCACCACTGAGGCCTAAGTTAGTTTGGTAAGCTCTAATCTTGCCTCGAATATTCTTTTCTGCTAAGTTGCTTCTACCGTGAGTTGTTACTGAGGTTGTTCGCATCAGATTATATAGTCACCGCTGCTGCAGAACCATCAGAGCTTGCGGCTGTTATTAGAGCTGTCGTCCGGCCAATTTAGAAGCTGCTACTGTGTCGTTCTATTCTGTTTATCATGGTAAGATTTTTCGGTTCCGTTCTTGTTTATCGGAATACTCTATTATCAATTATGTTCTAATATCGCTCAATATCCATCCCGCGTTAATTCTAAATTATGTCAGATATGTGGTTGTTGTCGTGATCCCTACGGTTGCTTGGGAATTTCTGCGGTTGCTGCCGATTAACATGAGAATAAGGATTTAATGGGTTTAGTTATGCAACTTACGACTAATCGAGGTAGGTTTTTCTTAAAATCTATTTTACATTACAGAGTTGTGATAAGTAGATATTAATGCAAAAAGTCTGTGATATATTTGTCTTATGGATGTGATGGTTTGTTGGATTGGATTATTGGGTGCTTGATTGCATGAGTGGTGTATGGTTGTTAGTAAAAACCGGTTTGATATGTTATTTACTTGATTATTATAAAAGGTGGAATTTTCTTGGTTTTAGAGTTTACTTAATAATATAAACGAATTGATTTTGGAAATAATTTGAGATATAAAAATAAATTGATTTTGGGAGCGATTTGATTTTGAGTTGACCTGGTTTTATAAAAGATTTAATATTTGAGCCGATTTGATTTTAAAAAGAGTTTTATTGTTGGAATTGGTTTGATTTGAAAATAAATTGATATTGGAACTGGTTCAACTCTGGAAAATGTTTGAGATTTGGAACTGGTTGAGAAAAGGTTTGAGAAACGTTTGGATGGGACCTGAAAAGGGTGGCAGTATCCGAGTTTTAGAGGATATGCTGTCGAAATTTTATAAAATTGGAAGTTTTATGTGAAGTAATTAATTAAAAAGATTTGTTCTTCAACATTATATGTTTTAAGATTAATTTATTTATCAGAGATAGAATTATGTTTTGAATTGGGATTTGTTAATGGATGGAATGGAAAGAAGGATAATGAAGATTTTCTTTGAAATATGGTTTTGAAATGAGATTTGGATTGATGAATGATTATGATGTTGAGAATGTTGAGAATATTGAGATATGAACTTTGACTTATTCACATGGTTTATGAATTTGAATTATCTGAGATATGAGGTTCCCTGGATAAAGTACCATGGCTTGCCACCACGTGTACGAGGCTAAAAACTTGATACTCTGTTGACCCTACGACGTAAGTGTGACCGGACACTATATAAATTCCCGGGAATGTTACCCCCATTGAGCAATATTGATTATTTGAGAAAAAAAACTATGCATAGACTCTTGGGGATGCACGTCGGGGGACAGTCTAAGGACAATTCAGACTTGTCGGGTTGGCTGGATAACTGACAGATGAGCCTCATCAGCTATAGGACAGGCATGCATCATATGCATTTGTATGCTTTGCTTGGGTTTGAGCTTGTTTTGGTTTGCCTAATTGATAAACTGTTCTTAACTGCTACTTGAACTATTTGCTGTAACTGCTACCTAAACTTGTGCTTTCCATGTCTGTCTTGCCTGTGTTTGTCCTGGCGTGCTACATTTGAGAATGAACTTTGGTGCTGAATTAATGATTGTGTTATTTGATTGCATGGTTGGTTTCTGATTGAGATTTTCTTATAAGAAAGAAAAAGGTTTCGGATTTCTGAAAGATTAAACATTGTTTCTTTGAAAAGGTTTTGAACAATTACCTACTGGTTTTAAAAAGATTCATAAGGCAATGATAATCACTGAGCTTGAAAACAGTTTTCTTATTAAATATCTTCTTATGACAATTTTGAAACTGCCTGGTGAGACCGTGTGGTTAGGTTCTCACCCCCTACAGCTTTACCTTTTCAGGAACCAGATGAAGAAGCATTAAGAAGAGTTATACTGCATTTGGTTTATATGTTGTTGTATTAATTAGATTATTTTCTTCCCTCGTCCTTGTTTTTATAAATTTTGTAAGAGAGATAGGAGTTGTATGTTTTATATATATTATATTATAAGATATTATGTAAGAAGTCTTGTATATGAATCTACGTCTGCTTGTTTTTTTTAGGATAAAGTATTTATTTTCGGATGTCAAAGCAATCAGCGATACGGTGTTGAGTCACAGGCTCCTATTTTAATATTAAGTATATGAAGTAGTCGTAATACTTCTTGTTATCAGAGTGGCGCAGCCAAAAGGGTGACATTCTGGTAGTGAGGGTGTTACATTTCTCTTCCTCCATTCCTCTGAGCGCCCAAATATCCCTGCTGTCCTCATTAGATTTTAAAGCCTTGCCTTTGTTTTGTTGTTCCGTTCCTCCTGCTGTATTTGTTATGTTTTTAGCACCAAAACTGGCCTTCAGAATCTCCCTTATTATTTTTGGGCCCAATTCATCCTCCGTTCTACATCCCTCTTCTTTCCTACCCTTTTTTTGTGTCTTGCTGGTCCACTTCCATTAGACTTGTATGGTCCAAATTGCTTGGGCTTCCTACTTTTTGGTTAATACTTTTCTGTTCTCCCTGTTGTTTCCCGGTCCAGTACCCAGCTTCTATTCCCTCTTTTATTGGGCCTGGCCCATTAGTATTCATTCCTCTTCTGGCCCTGATCTCATTTAAGTCTGTCATAATTTTTTCTAGTATCTTCTTGGCTCTTCTATTGTAATTCCCTTGATTTTCTGTCATCCTCAACTGATTAAGAGGGATTTCTTCTACCTGCTCTACAGCTCTGAGATCCATTTGCCCTAATTGCTCCTGATTTTCTGATGCTACTATATTTCCTTTTTTCTTCCTTCACTCTTCTAGATTTTTACCTACTCCACTGGCTGCAGATTCCTGTAGTTCCTCCACTCTCTCATAGTTGTTGTCCTGGATGTCACGCGCCTCCGTCTCTTCATCCCCTTTTTGTAATTTGCTCTGCTTCTGTCTTCTTCCCTTTCCCCTATTTAGAAATTTGGCTTAGTCTACCCTTAGCCCATAGATATATCTGGGTACGTCTGGATTCCACGCTGCCATGGCCATCTCTTTATTGCATTCTTTTTTACTGTGCCCTATTACCCCACAGTTCATGCAGTAACAATCTTGAAGGTGCTCATATTTAAAGTGAACCCAGATATTGGGGAGGTTTTCCCTTGCCATATAGAAACCTGTGGATAAAGGCTTGAGAATATCCACGGCCACCCTTACCCTTAGAAAAGTTCTCATGAGTACATGGTTCTTCATCGGATCTTCCACATCAATAACAATCCCCATCATGTCTCTAATGATTCTGCCTGTTTCACTGTTCATGTTCTCCAAGGGTAGCCCATGTATCTGAACCCAAAACTCCATATATTGGTGGATGACCTCCGATATTGATTCATGTTGTGACCATAGTTGGAAATTTAAGAGATGACCTTTTATACTCCATAGCCCCCTTTCAATGTCTGCAGACCTCTCCACATATCCTTAAAGCTTATCAGGACTTTGTTGCTTCCCACTTTAGAAATGAAAACTCCTTCTGGGTTTCCCCGAATTCCCATAATGGCATTTTTGCTGTTTCTAAATAGGACTTCTTTGCTTGATATGATTTGTCCTACTAAATTGATGTTGTCCACTTTATGTTCCTTTTGGCTGTTTGGTTTGATAGTGATTATTTTTTCTTCTATCGGCTCCCCTCCAAAGTTTGGCATGTTTTGTGACATCTTGTGTATCTTCTTTTGGTGCAGTGCCACTGGTGGATATATGTGGTTGTTGGTTTATTGGCTAGGGTGGTAAAATAGTTTGAAAGGAAAAGTGAAGGTGAGATCAAAGGTGTTGGGTTGTGAGATGGAGGTGACAGAAGGTTAAGATTTGTATGGTGTTTATTGTAAGTGTTTATGTTTTGGTTGAATTTGAAGCATCTCCCAAATTGGAGTAACCCTGTAGTGGTACGCTCCTGTAGAGAGGAAAGGTGCTCCCCTGTAGAGAGGAAAGGTGCTCTCTTGTAGAGAGAAGTGTCTTAAGGACAAAATAGGTATTATTTTTTTTTTGTCTTTGGCCCAATGCCAAACCAATCAGGAGACCAGGTCAGGTCAGAAGCCAACACGACCCTACGCTACTGGTGGAGCACCCGCGCCCCCTGTTTATGTCTCTCGCTCTTCAACACTTGGTTTCTGTCAGCTGCGCAGCCATAACCATCGTCGATCCCAAAGGCTGCGCTGGCACCGTTTCTCGCCGCGCTGCCTCAGACCGTCAGTTGTGCCTTGGCCTAGTCCTTCTCGCTTGCTACAACAGCCAATTTTCACCGTCGCCGTCTGATGCGTTTGTCCGCGGGTGAAGCCCTTTTCCGTCGCATGTCTGCCATGATTATTCGTCGCCAACGAAGCTCCAGTAATTGGCTCCGCTGCCGCGCCAAATTTCTCCTTCCCTAGTTGATTGTCATGCCCATGTGTGTTAGCATTATTCACGAAGATGTTTCTCCTTTCCAGCGAAGTCGCATCAGCATCATTGACAACTGAGAAAGGGTTTAGAGTCCCGGAATTTGACATCAGGTCTCTCCGCCACATTGAATCCCCGAAATTCAGATTTCCTTGCCTCTGAATTCTTGACTGCAATGTGTTTTGAGTCCTGCCCATTGAATGGCTTCGATTGGAGCATCCGTTCTGGATTGAAGCTTCCCTCGTCAATTGTTCTGCTATTTCTCGTGGGGGCTTTCGTCTCCAGTTTTCCTCCAATTGGTCTGCCAGTAAACATTTTGCCACTCTATCTGCGACTTTATTTCCCTCTCTAGGGAACCATGTGAAGTCACAATTGGACAGACTCTCAGCCAGAAGAAAAATATCTCAAAGAATCGATTCCACCTCTCCTGTATAAGTTTTTGATTTCACTGCTTGCACAAAAGGTAAATTATCCGATTCTATTAAAATTTGCTCCATATTAAGATTTGTAGCTAGAATTAGTGCCCTTCTCATTGCTTCTGCTTCTGCTGCCAGGTTGAAATGAGCTCTGATTCTCATTGATTCTCCTGCTAACAATATTCTGGAATTATCTTGAATCACAACTGCAGTTGCTCCTTCTGCCATCGATCTACTATACACAGGTATTCTTGTTGATGACGAGCTTTGTGGGAAGGAACTATGCCCTTTATATGGGCTTAATATGAGTGTGGACTTTTCTCAATTGACCAAAAAGAGATAAACAAAAAGGTCTATCACCAAGAGTATTGTTCTATGATGCACGGACAATGACACGACACGACACGAGACATGTCGACATGCAAATTTTAAAATCTTACATGGCACGGGACACATATACATATAAAATATAAAGTACTTTTTAGATAAATCGTAATTATATTTTGATATTTTATTGATATTAAAATATAAATTAAATTTTTTAATTATTTTTAATGTCTTATTTTAATTATATCAAGTATTTAAAATATTTTTTGTTTTAATAAATAATAATTAATAATATATGTTAAGAATAAGACTGGACACGCTGACACTTGATGGTATTTAGATGTGTCTTGGCGTGTCCAGAGAAAATTTTTTTATTTTTTATTAAGACACAGTTGGACATAGCAGACACACGTATCGGACGAATGTCGATAAGTGTCGTATCCAAAATGTGTCCGACACACGAACACAGCAACTCAGCGAAATATCCGTGCTTCATAGGTATTGTTGAATGTCTTGCAACAATACACATATAACAATTATTAAATATTTTCTTATATATTATATATTGTCTAATACCAAAAAAAAATCATATATTGTAGTCTATTTTTTGTGTGTGTCATATATTGTAGTCTATTTCTTAATATGAAATGAGAAACAAATATTAAAAAAAAAAAGAAAAAAAACTACAAATTAACTCCATATGAAAGATACACGATGCCTCAAGCATCAGACGATTGCAGCTTCAAGCCTTCAACAATACAAATCGACCATATATGATGGTAAATTCTAAGTTCACCAATTTTGTTACAAAACTAACATGCATGTATCTAGAAAAGTTTAGGATATTTAAAATTGCATACGAAGAAAAATATATACGTAGGTGATTTACAAATGATACAAAAGTTCAAAAAAATATAATATATTTAGAGAAAATGACAAATAGGTCTTTGATCTTTTGTCTCACAGATATTTTTGTTTTTGATCATTAAAAAATACTTTTAAGTATCTGACTTTCATAAAATTTGGACGGATCAGTCCCTGACGGAGACATTTGAACGGAGGGACTGATCCGTCCAAGTTTTGTAAAGGTTAGAGACTTAAAAATATTTTTTAATGATCAGGAATGAAAATGTTTGCAGAACAAAAAGTCAGGGACCTATTTGTCTTTTTCAATATATTTATTTAGGTTGCAATGCATATTTAGAGTCATTTCATATGATTAAAATTAGAGAGGGTTTTTTAATACTAAAGATTTAAAGTTTAAACCCTTAAAATGCAAATAGAATAACATTAAGAAAAATACAATTATATCAGTATGCTTTAAATTTTTTAATTGATTGCATTAGGGTAAAGTGACCCATGCCCATCCTTGGTTATTGCATTTCTCATTTTCTCATACTAATATATATGCACAACCATTTGGTGCCAACTACCAACAACTGGTACAACTGTACAAGTATGGTGAGTTTTAGACTTTTAGTCTCAAGTTAGGACTAACAATAGATATAGTAGGATTTAGATTCATTCTACTTTTATTTTTATTTTTTTAAAATTTAATTCTATTTTATTTGTAAATTAAAAATCTCTCACTCCTAATTTTATTCGTATTCTAAAATTT
>NC_029777.3:104902417-104905642 GCF_000817695.3 Arachis duranensis
ATAAAATATATATTAAAATTATAAAATAAAAAAGATGGAAGTTTGATCTCCATAATTTTATTATACATATGTAATAATTTTTAATTACATATTATAATATATCAAAAAACGTAGATAAATAGATACGATTATAACTACAACTCAACGAGCATATTGGATTGTGAATCCTATACGAACAAATCGGAACGAATTGGATACCAGCTAACTGGGGCTCAGCTGAAAAGGATCCCCATGAGCCTGTTATGTCATTTCACACTTAATTTGACATGCGTCTTGGAGGGAATTTCGGTGTACTTTGTAATTTTTTTTTGGTATTTGACCTGCTAAAAGCAACCATTTTTTTGTTATAAAAGTAAAAGTGGTAATATATCTTATCATTGTAATTTTTTGTATTTTTTAAAATTATAAAAGATACAGAAATTGGAGGTTTTTTTATTATTTTTTAACACAAATCGGATGGGACATAAATCGGATGGTCTGATTTGTGTACCTCTATAAATCAGACAATCTGATTTTTTTATCTCTAGAAATTAAACAGTCTAATTTCTGTACCTCTATTAAATTAGATGGTCCAATTTCTATTTCTCTAATTAAACAATTCTATATTTAAAAATAACAATCAAACAATTTATATTTAAAAAATACACCACTGTCATTTCAATATTAAAAATAAAAAATTCGCTAAAAGCTATCAAATAGACAGATAAAGTTAAATGTTGAAATAGATAAAAAAAATTGGGAGTATAGGACAAATTGGACAAAAGTGTTGAGTTTTCTTTTGGGCCAGTCATATGTCTTGCTGTCCGAAAGGAGTCCAAAACTAAAACGAAGAAAAAATGTGGCTTTAAATTCTCGCTCTGTTCCTTGATCTGTAACACCTCAAGTTCTGGTTTCTCCTTTATGCTGCTGTTGTGCTTATTGTCGGTATTCTCCTTTTTCTTTCTTCTCATTTTGCTACTCGTCTTATTCTCATTTTTTTATTTTTTTCATCTGAGATCGTTGTTCATTATCATATTTTTGTTTTGCAAGGTGCTCGGTATAATATTAACTGTGTTTTTTTTTTCGTTAGACTTGGGTGCTTCATTATACAGTTGGATTCGTTGAAGTAGATCCTTACAAATCTGGATAGATTTATAGTTAGCAAGATCTAGTTTGATTGTTTTGTTGGTGTTAACTTTTTTTACTTTCAAATATTGAGTTATATCAATAAAAATGTTTGATTTAATTATTTACTCATTTTTATTTGACTAGAACTTGTTTGAGACTTTGAGTGCCGTTAAATCTTAAAAAAAAAAGAGATTTTTTTATTTTTTAGTAGGTTTGACAAATTTTTTAACAAAAAAAATTAAAAAAATCAAAAATATTTTTTTAAAAGTTATAATTTATATCCAGACAAACTCTTAAAAAACCATTCATTCATAAACGTTTTTTACTAAATAACAAGTGCTCCATTTATTTATTATATTCATATCAATAATTTAGATTTAGAGATTACAATTTAAAATTTAAAATTTAAAAATTATTATTCAGATATTAAAATTTATAATTTAAAATTTAAATTTTAGAATTAAAAGTGGTATCCACTCTTTATTTTTTCGGAGAGCACCTTAATATACTCATAAATAAGGTAAGATGAACTATTTATTTGTTGAAAGATTTAACATCCCAATAAGCCTTTTTTTTTAAATAAAAAATTAGAATATTCACAAATGTAATTAATTTTTAGTTTTATTAATGGAAATCATATTCCAATTACTTTGACTAAATTCTAAAGTAATCTTTTAGAATGATCGTTTTTATTATTTTAGTTCTTTAAATTTAAAATTTATAATATTGATTTTTAAGATTTAATTTTAGATACAATATTGGTCTTTAATTTTTTTTTGAGTTAGCAAATAAAGTGTTAAGCCGCTGTAACTTAGTGATGGAATAGAAGATTAAAAAAGACAAAAAAGAATATATGATGTACAAATTGTTTATCTACTTTTATTATCTAAAATGATTTTGTTTTTGTCTTGTTTATGTGCCAAAATAAAAGAATGTTATTTTGTCCTATATTTAATATGATAAGTTAAAACTAATTTAATATTTTTTTTGTTGACTCAACGGTAAAAAAGATCCAGAGACTAATACGATATTTGGAGTTAGATGTCGGAAATTAATATAACGAATTTTAAATTTAAGGAATTAAAATGATAAAAGTTATAAATTTTAAAGATCATTGCAGAAAATTAGTTGATTATTTTTTTTTAATCAAAGAGAGCTCAACACACAAAGTGGAGCATGTAAGAGCTACAAGAAACAAATTCCAATAAACCAATCCCTAGTCATCTTCGGCACAGCCATCAACAACCAAAAGGGTCATCACTACTCCATTCCTCAGAGTACCTGAAGGACCTGTTTATCATGTCCTCCACGTCGGAATTACTGTCACGGAAGATTCTACCATTCCTTTCTAGTCAGGTTGTCCAGATAACCGCAAAGAACCCAATGAACCGCGTCTTTCTGTCTACTTTCCTTACAGACAAAGTCGTCCAGCTTTCGAAATGCTCCTTTAGTGTACCTGGAAAGCTCCACCTTCGTCCCAAGGCCAGTAGCCAAGCACACCACACCTGCCATGTGACCTCGCAATCGAGAAACAAATGAAAAGTAGTTTCCTCAGCCTTACCACAGAGCACACACTTATTGTCCTGCTGATCAATAATCCGTAATCTACAAAGTCTATCCTTAGTGTTCACCCGTCCAACCAAGACAAACCAAATAAACAACTCAACCCTCGGAGGGACGAACTATTTTCAGACAGCTCGAGTGAAGCTATAACTTGTGATTTCCTCCGATAGGACTTTCGCCTGCAGAACTTGCCCAAAGGAAGTAGTTGATTATTTTATTAGAAAAACGAAATGAAGTACGACACTGTAGACATCTCAAAAAATTTATTATTTTTCTGAAAGTGGAGACTCACAAAGAGTTTAAAAATCTTTAAATAAAGACATTTGATTTTGTCTATTAAATAAATTGTTATATATTAAATTTTTGACATGTCGCATAAATTAAAAGTACTATCTTTATTAAAAAGTGTTACTATATTCTTAAAATCGTTACTTTGACTTTAATACCAAGTTTTTAGTTTGTTTAAAATTTAAATTTTTAACAAAAAAATTAGTAGAAGATTATTTTATTTTTTATTAGTTTTTATAAATTTTATAATATTAGTTTTTTGGTTTC
>NC_029777.3:104905683-104918005 GCF_000817695.3 Arachis duranensis
TCACAGCAAACAATAACCTCTCTGTCTGTCTCTGATCCTTCTGTGTTGAAACTTGCAACTTTGATATATATATAGATCTAATTTGAGTGTTTTGTTAGTATTATTTGCTTTCTTTAAAAAATGAAGTAATGTCAATAAAAATGTCTGATATAATTATATACTAATTTTTGTTTGTCTTAATTATTTAATTGAATAATAATAGTAAATTTATTTGACACCAATGAATACATATTACGAGACACATCCGGATTTACTGAAACTCGAATAATTAGATTTGGATCCTCTAAAGTTTGAATTTCACTTTAGAAAATAAAGTGTGATCTCTCACCATTGATTTAATAGTTAGGACCAAGAATAAATATAAAAAAAAAATTATATTACACTTTACTCTCTAAAGTAAAATTCAAACTTTAGAGAATCCAAATTCCGAATAATTTGATATGTAGAGACTAGGGCACTAGGCTGTTAATCTGCTGAAATTGTCAACTTTAAGTGTGATTAAATTGCTTGAAAACTAGCCAACAATCTATAACTTAAAAATGACAATCTTTTTATCCTCACCTAGAGGTGTCAGTTCGAGTCTCCATCCTAACTTTAAAAAAAAATTGCTTGAAAAGTATAATCATGGCCAATGTAGTGGGTGTACTTTATCTAAACTGCATGTAAAAAATATTGAAATATTGACAGGAATTCTGGGTGGTTCGTTAATCCGTTTGATCTTTGCTTGGTGCTGTTGCAATGATGGAGATGGAAATGGTATAAAACCCTTTTTCCCACAATTTGGTTGCTATCCTCCCTTTAGTTTTGGTCATGATGGAGAGTAACTTTGGTGTCAACTTTGTTGTAGGATCCAGAATGTGAAGAACTTTCAGGAGACCTATCTTGTAATCAGATTGACAAGCAAGGAAGAGTTCTGGGTGGTGATGCCATGTCTTGCCTTAATCTTCTTGAATCCATGGCGGATGAAAATCCTGGGATGTTTGTGCGGTATTTGGCTGATAAAGAGGGTGGCTTGGTAAACTTATTCTGGTCAGATACTTGTAGTCAATTGGATTATGAGATATTCGGAGATGTACTCGCAGTTGATGCGACCTACAGAAAGAACAAACACATGGGTCCGTTGGTTGTATTTTCGGGGTTTAATCATCATAACCAGAAGATAGTCTTTGCAGCTGCTCTTGTTTCTAACGAGAAGGAGGAGACCTATGTATGGTTACTCCAACAACTGTTGGATGCAATGAAGGGAAAAGCACCGGGATGTGTGATCACTAATGGACATAGAGCCATGAAGAATGCCATTGAGGTTGTCTTTCCTCTTGCCTATCATCGACTCTGTGCATGGCATCTAATTGAGAATGCTACCAGCAATTTGGGTAACCCCACTTTTACATCTGAATTTAAGAAATGCATGTTATTTGATTATGAGATATCACAGTTTGAAGATCGTTGGGACAAAATGGTTACAGAACTAGGCCTTGGTGATAACCAATGGGTCTGTGATCTCTATGCATGTAAGAAAATGTGGGCAACTGCGCATATTCGCAGGAATTTCTTTGGTGGGTTCAAAGCAACATCTAGATGTGAAGACCTGCACTCTATGCTTGGAAAGTTTGTTCATTGTAGGCACAATCTAAGAGACTTTGTGGAGCTATTCTTCCAATGCCTAAGCCAAATGAGGGATAGGGAAGTTCAATCTGATTTATGTTCTGTGGTTGGTGAGGTTGTGTTGCAAAGTCCACTCCTTTCTTTGGAGAACTCTGCTGCTAGTTTATTCACACGAGAGATATTTTACTTGTTTAGACCTATGCTGTCACGAGCTTGTACTTTGGAGGTGCAGGCATGTACTTACACACCCACTTCAGAGATTTATACAGTTTCCAAATCTGGAAGTTCTTCGAAAGAGTGGCGAGTCTCCCACTATCCGGATGAGTCAGTGTTTAAGTGCTCTTGTTTCAGAATGGAGTTCCTGGGCGTACCATGTAACCATATTGTTGCTGTTTTGGATCATCTTGAATTTTCAGAGCTCCCCAGGAGTCTTGTGCTGGATAGATGGACAAAGGAGGCTAGAATGAAATTCATGGGGTTCATGGATGAGGGTCCTTTCAGCTGGGATTCGGTGGTTACATGTAGAAATTTGATGCTTAATGATCTATGTAGGGAGATGTGTGTCCTTGCTTCTGCTACCACCGACGACTTTGTTGATGTAAGTGAGAAAGTAGGGGCCGAAATAAATCGTTTGAAGCGAAAGAGGGAAGCTCCTGAAAATGACTATAGTGACCAAAACTATGAAGCTGCACTATCTGATGTAAGTGTCTCTTCAAGTGCTAGTTTTAATGAATATAATGTATGTTTGGTCAATTGCAGTGGTTACATAACGATTAAAACAGGAATATGTCTAATTATGCCTTTTATTTTAGTTTTGGCAGGATAGTTCATTTGGAGATATCTGGGAGGAGTAGGAACATGAAGCAGACGATTATGACTTATTAGTAGCATTATTTAGTATCGGGTTAGTACTTACATGGCAATATAGATGTTATCTGACTTATTTCCCAATTCCCTTTCTTAAGGACGTACATGTAAGTAAGGAAACTCAATGTCAATGGATTCTATGCTGTTAACTAGTACTGCTTTCTAGCTACACTACCCTCCATTACATGCCCTACTTCTTTCTTTTTATCATTTTTCGTTTTTAGAATACATTTATGCAACTTCATAATAATTGATTATCATTAAACTACTTGCCTTGGGAGATCGTATAAGAAACAAAGGTCAAAATAATGGAGATAACAAGAAACGCCTTCAACTAATTAGATAATTAAGGTCATCCAAGGCCAGCAATTCTTTTTTTTTTTTCAGTATTTTTAGTTACCAGTCTAATTTTTTTAGTTTAGTAATTCAACAACATATTTTTAATTCATATTTTAAAACATTTTTTATTAACTATTAATTAAAAATGATAAATTTTGCCAAGAAAATAATACATTTCTTGGCCTACATATACGGTCAAATTAAAACAGGGTTTTTTTAATTTCTAGCTGTACTAAAATGTTTATGTATATTTTCAATTCAACAATACATCAGTCTTCAATATTTATAGTTGAAGCCTTTTGCTTACAGTGTTATGCATGATTTGATTATTGTAATATACTCTTCGATGTATCATTTATTTCTATTTAATTACTTAGTTCTTGTGTTTCTTTCATCCAATCAGTTGCAAGTACACTAGATTTTAGTGTTATATGCATCTTTGGAGTGGAAATGAGGGACTAATTTTTATGGACTAATTAAGTGGCTAAATTTTATACCAGTGGTTTGTTAATAATGTAGGTAGAAGTGAAGTAATTTTACTACTAATTGCCATAGATATGTGACTATCATTGGTAACCACCATTTGCTTCCTTAAAAGGGTTATGCTCAAATAAGCATGGCAATGAAATTGTGTGAGTAAATATTTGACATAGATATCTCTTAATATATAGAATTCAGTGAAATTTTGTTAAATGGTTATACTTGAAATACACGAATGAAGTGAGACAAAAATTGTGTTTTGAATGAATTCTTTGAGAGAATCATCTCTCAGCGTCAATATATATATATATATATATCCAGAGAGCTTTGGTGAAAATATCTACAAGTTAATCGTTGGAGTTGATAAAGACTGTTACTATTTTCCCATTTTGCAACTTCTCCCTTATGAAATGACAATCAATCTCTATGTGCTTGGTCCGTTCATGAAACACAGGGTTGGAAGCAATATGTAAGGCAGCTTGATTATCGCATACCAGTTCCATCTTACTTGGCTCACAAAACTTAAGTTCCTTAACTAATTACTTCAACCATATAAGTTCACATGTGGCAAGTGCCATAGCTCTATATTTAGCTTCCGCACTAGATCTTACTACAACATTTTGCTTCTTACTCTTCCAAGATATCAAGTTTCCACCAATAAAAACACAATAACCAGATGTAGAACGTCTATCAGATGGAAATCCTGCCCAATCTGCATCAGTATACCCAACAATCTGGTTATGTCCTTTATCTTCATACAACAAACCTTTTCCTGGAGCACCTTTGATATATCTAAGGACTCTAACAGCTGCGTCCCAATGACTATCGCATGGGGAGTCAAGAAACTGACTTAGGATACTTGTGGCAAATGAAATATCTGGCCGAGTGACTGTCAAATAATTCAATCGGCCAATTAATCTGCAATATCTACCAGGATCTGCAAGAGGTTCTCCTTGATCTGGACTAAGTTTTGTGTTAGGATCCATTGGTGTATCTATAGGTCTAGAATCCAACATTCCACTTTCTTCAAGAATATCCAGAGCATATTTTCTCTGTGAGATACAGATCCCAGCATTAGATTGTGCCACTTCAATTCCTAGGAAATATTTTAACTTTCCCATATCCTTAGTCTGAAAGTGATCAAACAAGTGCTGTTTTAACTGAGTGATTCCCTCATGATCATCTCCAGTAATGACAATATCATCCACATAAACAACCAGATATATGGAGGTCGTGGAGGAAGAATGACGGGAGAAAACTGAATGATCTGCTTCACTATGAATCATGTCAAATTTAGAAATAACAACACTAATGCGACTAAACCAGGATCGAGGGGATTGTTTCAAGCCATATGAAGATCGGCGTAAATGACATACTAAGCCGGAAGACTCTCCCTAAGCAACAAACTCGGGAGGTTGCTCCATGTATACTTCCTCCTCGAGATCACCATGTAAGAAAGCATTTTTAATATCAAGTTGATGAAGATGCCAATGGCAAATGGCAGCCATAGAAAGATAGTCCAAACCAAAGATTTGAGTGTAGCCCTTAGCCACAAGGCGGGCTTTTAATCGATCAATGGTTCCGTCAGAGCCAACGACAACCCACAGTAGATTTGCCCGGTGGCAATGGAACAAGATCCCAAGTACCAGTAGAATGTAAGGCAGACATCTCCTCAATCATAGCTTGGCGCCACCCTGGATGTGAAAGAGCTTCTGCTGTTGTTTTGGGTATAGAAACAGAAGACAAAGAGGAGATAAAAGCATAGTGCGGAGATGATAAACGATGGTAACAAAGAAAATTATAAATAGGATTAGGATTACGGGTGGAACGAGTACCTTGTTTGAGAGCAATAGGAGGACTACTGCTAACTCCCGAAGAAGGATCCAAGGACGGTTCAACCACGGGTTCAGGAGATGAGTTATCTTGGACTGCAGGCCGTGGGCGGCGATGATAAACCTGGGGAGACTTTGTGGGAATAGGAGGCCCATCTAAGTAAGGAACAGGAAGCACCTCCGTAATGGAAGGTGAAGTGATGTCGGGTGCAGAGAAAAAAGGGGTGTTCTCAAGAAATATGACATCTGCAGACACGAAGAAACGATTAAGAGCTGAAGAATAACAATGATAACCCTTTTGAAATCGAGTGTACCCTAAGAAACCACATTTGATAGAGCGAGCAGTTAACTTGTCTTTGCCTGGGGTAAGATCATGGATGAAACAAGTACAACCAAAGACTCGTAGTGGAAGAGAGAAAATATGCTCATGAGGAAATAAAATGGAATGAGGAACTTGATTTTGCAAAACAGAAGAAGGCATACGATTAATTAAATAACATGCAGTCAGAATAGCCTCACCCCAAAACTTAAAGGGAACATGAGTATGGAGAAGAAGACTGCGAGCAGTTTCAATCAAGTAACGATGTTTACGCTCAGCCACACCATTCTGTTGAGGGGTATGAGGACAAGACGACTGTTGTAGAATGCCTTGGGAGGATAAGTAAGACGAAAGGGGTGCTGAAAAATACTCACGAACATTATCACTTCGTAAAATTTTAATTGAAGTTTTGAATTGGTTTTGAATTTCATAACAGAAAGACTTGAAATGTGCAAATAATTCAGATTTGTCCTTTATTAAATATAACCAAGTGCAACGAGAAAAGTCATCAATAAAGGTGACAAAATAACGAAAACCAGAATGAGAAGTAACACGACTAGGTCCCCATACATCAGAATGAATAACAGAAAAGGGAGACGCAGCTCGTGTATTGACACGACTTGAAAAAGAACTACGAACATGTTTACCTAAATGACAAGTTTGACACTCTAAGGTAGCAAGACGAGATAAACTCAGGACCATAGCTTGTAACTTCGAGAGACTGGGATGTCCCAGGCGACAATGGACCACGTCCGGAGACTCAACAACAGCAATAAAAGACACAGTAGTAGTGGGTAAGGCAAGCCGATATAGTCCTTGAGACTCACATCCTGTACCAATCGTTTGTCCCATCCCTCAATCCTACACAATGACGAAGTCAGGAAAAAAGGTAACAGAACAATTAAGAGAACGAGTAAGTTCGCTAATAGAAATCAAATTGAAAGGACAATTGGGCATATAAAGAACAGATTTCAAAGGTAATGTAGGAAGAGAGTAGCTTGACCTATTCCCTTAGCACCAATTTTAGAACCATCAGCCAAAGTGATGGAAGGAAGAAATGCAGGGTGTTCAAGTTTAGAGAGGACAGAAGAAGTACCAGAAATGTGATCAGAAGCACCTGAGTCAAGGACCCATGGTCCAAGAGAAGAGGAATGAGAGATACAAGCAACAGAATTACCAGAGTGGGCCACCGAAGCAACGGGAGTAGATGACTGCTTTAAAGCTTGGTACTTGAGAAACTCATCATAATCATGGCCAGAGACAAATATCCCTTGTGGTTGTGCGGCAGAGTGAACGTCAGATGGCTCATTGGTTTGGACAACATTAGCTACCTTGGTAGGACGACCATGGAGAGCATAACATTTATCCTGAGTATGACCAATCCTATGGCAATAGGTACAACTAAGGCGAGTACGATTACCACGACCATTACCACGACTCCCACGGCCGCCGCGAGTGGGCACTTGAAAGGACACTTGAGAAGAAGATTGGAATGCCAATGCGGTTTGGTCGAAAGTATGGGTCTCGAGAGAGGGGCCGGATAGCAAGAGTCGTGCAAATACGTCCTCAAGGGAAGGAATGGGTGAGGTGCCCAATATTTGTTGCCAAAGAGATTCAAGTTTAGCTGGCAACCCAAGTAACGTAAGTACCAAAAACAGCTTTCCTGTTGAGCATGATGGTCATTAGCATTAGACACATAGGAAAGGAGAGTCGAAAACTCTTCCTTGACAACTTCCACAACCCCAACATAAGATTCCATATCAGTTCCTTGAAGCTGTAAACTACACAGCTTCTTAGTAACATGGTAAAGTCTTGCAATGTTATTAGTGTATAAAGCTTTAGCACGGTCCCACACCTTTTTACATGTTTTGTAAGCTCGAAACATAGTCAGCTTTGGTGGATCAATGGTCTGACACATAAGGTTACATAGCTGGGCATCAATCTTCTTCCAAGTGGTTTTGTCAACGGCGCGAACATCATCAACAGATTTAGTAAGGTGGTCTTCATAGCCTTGGCCCATGAACCAAAGCTCCACAGAATCAGCCCAAGAAAGGTAATTTTTGGCACCCATCAATTTTTTAGAGGTCATTGTAGCGGTTCCAGAAACAACAGATGTTAAAACAGCCGGTTTGCCACCATTGGAGTTAGTGTCGGGGGTTACCTCAGAAGACATGATGGCAGACACTCAAAAACGGCCCAAAAACACCTTTAGAAGGGAAACGAGGGCCCAAAAAAAGTCTGGGCAGCGGAGCGTGACGTTCACGCACATCTGGAGCGGAGGCGCGTGAGGACCATGCACAGGAAAAGGGGCGGCGCGTGTCGGCGTGTGCGGTGGTTGACGGCGGTGAAATTTTGGGGACAGGCCGAACTTGGCTTTCTGGTTCTAATTCTGGGGTTGCCTCGGAGTGGGTCTGATGTTTGACAAGGTTTTGGCCAGAAAAACAGTTTCTGACGAAGAGACACAACTGATAGTGTCAGCTGGTGGGAAAAGGAAACACGGTTGAGAGATTGCAGCTGGAAAAGAAGAAAAACAAATAGAAACCAGAGCTGGGTCGAAACCCGCTCTGATACCAACTTGAAATACACGAATGAAGTGAGACAAGGATTGTGTTTTGGATGAATTCCTTGAGAGAATCATCTCTCAGTGTCAATATATGTGTGTATGTGTGTGTGCGCGCGTGTGTGTACAGAAATAAAATCCCTTAATACTAGGAGATACAACAGAATCAGATATCTAAAAATAGAAACTATATCAAAACAGAATAACTTATATACAGCTTATATCTCTAATATGATATTCAACAGTTATCCTTAAAGTGCTCCAAAGCTGCCGTTTTGAATCTACTATTCAAACATTTAGACCACTTTGGATAAACAACTTAATTAAGTTTCTTTTAACAAAATAGTTTAAATAATAAATAATTATATTAGAAGTAGCTTGTAAATAAATTATTTTGTATTTGGATTTTTAACTTTAAAAGTACTTATTTTATAGAAATGTAATAAAAAGTAGTAATATTATGAGAAAAGTTATTTTTTTAACTTCTCTATAACCTCTTAAATAACTTCTTAAAAAATTACAATTTAATTTTAAAAATTATACCAAATATTAATACTACTACTTTTCAAAAATTAAAAACTCAAAAAAATTACTTTTAAAACTTTTCAAATAAACCTTAATGAGAGTAAAAATAATTCATAATCTCCGCAAACATTCATCATTCATTTTCCCCTTCATTCTAAAATCACTATAGCAATCATGTCATGAGATTGTTATATATCATACCAAATGATTCCCCAATTAATATTATACCCAACCGCTAGCAATGAAAATCACAATAGAAAGAACATCAATTTGATATCAAAGAAAAAGGAGAATACAACTAATTAGCACAAATTAGGAGAGAATGGAATAACATAAACACAAACGGGTGAGTATATGGCTAAAAGAAAAATCTGAATCCTTTCTTCATATTTTCATTTTGCCCTCAAACTGTAATCTAATTTGACATAGGTAGGGCAGAGGAAATTCTTGTATTTGCATTAGTGGCTCAAAGCAACACCAATTTATAAAACTCTCCAAACCTAATGAAAATGGGCAAAATTTCCAAACCATTTGTTTTGAGTTAATGCTAAAAATAGTTTCTGAAATTTGACTTCTAATTCAATTTGACCTTCTAATTTTTAATTAACTTAATTTGTACTCTGAAACTTTAAAGCGTCTCTCCTTTCTCTTTTAGAATAACGACTCTACTTCCTTTATTTTCAACATTTCGTCTTTTCCTCTTTCAACTCTTTACTCCCTTATTTAAGGATTTGCTATTGATTAATGGATTGCTGTATACATAAAGTAAGATTTAAAACTCCCGACACTTGCTTAAATAGACTACTGAGCTAATGACTAGACTAACTCAATAAAACTAGTAAAAATTTGACTGATCAAATTCTTTATTCAAATTTGTTTCAAACTCTTTAGGTTGATTTTAAAATTTTAATTCATATGTCTTCGTTCTTCAAGAATATTGTGTTGTCTTACACTAAAAAAATAACTTACAATCTTGTAGTTTCTACTACCTTCTAATTAGGTGCAATATAATTTTCAATTCTAATTCAATTTTGATTTCTAATTTTTTCAATGTTCTAACATGTTATATTTGTAATTTTATACTATTTTTGAATATTTTTTATTTAATTATCTAATAATTAGTGAATAGTTCATTAGTGAATAATTATCTAATATTTGCAATACTATTTGTTTCTATTGTCATATCATGTTACAAGACTAATTATTGAAGTTAGACAATAAAAATATTAAATAATGTGAACAATTAATATATTGGATGCTCGGACGGTTATCCTAATATTAAAATTTATGTAGATAATTTGGAAGTGTAGTGTGTTTTTATTTTAGAGTAATGCTAAGAAGACAAAAAAATAGCCAAAACTTGCCTTATTTAGCATTTATTAATTGTTAAAATAATGTAAGTTATGGTTGCTTTTGGCTAATTTTCTTCGGTTACCAAACATTTCCGTTTATAGGGCCAATTTTGAAGTCCATTGTTTATATTGTTTACAAAAATTATTATCTACCTAGCAAAGTCCATTATTAAAACCAACGAGATACAGTTCACCCATTGGCCAGCAACAAACTCTTAGATGGAGTTCAGTATCACCGAGCTGGAGATTACTGTGAAAACCCAAAAAAACTTCACCAAATGTGAAAATTAAAGGAAAGAACAAATCATTGATATGTCGTTGTTGAACCAAATAACAATAAACAGAAACCAGCTGAGAAATAAGTGTTAATGTACGTTTACTCTTTATATTCTTGAATAATGTTCACTTATAAAGTTTTATTTATTCACAAATAAATGTTAATTTAAAAAAAAATTATACACCATTAATTATTTTTTCTCAAATATACTCATATTCAATAACATGATTGGAAAATGCCAAAGAGAGCTATATTAGTAGAATAATGGAAGAGATAGTAAATGAAAAAATTTAATTAATAATGATAATTTGATAAAATGCTTTTGTTTGATAATGGAAGGAATAGTTAAATTTTATTTTCACTATAATAATTATTTTGTAAATCATCATATAGTTTATCATATTTTTAATTAATTTTTAATATTATTAAATTATTTTTATAATAATAATAATAAATATCTAATTATGAATTTTTATTTAGTAATATTTTTTAATTTGGTAAATCAAAGACTATTCTACCACAAATTTAAAATTCTAATATTTATTTAAATAGACGAATGAATTGATTACTCGACTAACTCAATTATAACTTTAAATTAAAAAAACATCATTAAAAGTTAGTAAAATTATAAAAATTAATTCTTAAGATAGTTAAATCTAACAATTATCTATAAAAGTATCTACTCATATTATTTTAGGTTAAATATGAAGAATTTTTTTAGAATGTGCTGCAATAAAAAGATGGTCTTTAATAGGGCAGGCAATGGATAGGGTAAAGTTTGGTCGTTTGGACTCTACTCTAATCCTACTCGCAGGTTGAATTTTTTTTTAAGATTTTACTCTACTTTATCTGCAGATTGAAAATTTTTCAATCCTAATCCTACCTACACCCTAAAATTTTAAATCCTACTCTATCCGATCCTACCTACAGATATAAAAATTCAACCATTCTAAATTTCATACATATGAATAAAATAAAAAATAAAAAATTAAGTTTAAATTAAAATTAAAAATAATAAAATCTAAAAAAATTTAACCTAAAATTACAAATAATATAATTATCAATTAATTTAATAGTTATTTTAAATTTTTATAAGAAAAAAAATTATGAATTCAACACTTACTTTCTTTATTACATACATAACTTATATATATATATAATATTAGGAGTGCGGATAGAATAGAGCAAGGTATATCCTAAATTTGTATCCTATCATTTTACCCGTAGGTAAATTCATACCGCATCCTATTCTACCCGCAAGCCGCAACAAATAGAATATATAATCCTATCCGAATGGATTGGGTCGAGTTGAATACTCGCGAATAGAATATAGATTGTCAAGCCTAATTTTTAGCTGTTTCTGTTTCCATATCGTATTTCCATCGGAAAATTTCATAATTTCTTCCCCGATAAGGTTCAATCAGTTTCAATCATGCACAATAAATTGAGGGAAAGAAAAAAAAAAAAAAGAAAAGCAATATAAGTGGTGGCTGTGTGAGAGCAAGACACTATATCTTATCTCATCACTGCCAAGTAATTTTCAGCACATGAAACACATTTTTTAGATTTAATTTCAGATATTAATCATATTATCCTCGTTATATTGAATAATTAAGATAATGCACCGACGGTCAGTTTGATGACACCCGTTATTATATTTCTAACGGGTCTTCTCTCGACCAAAAGTTTTTATTAATTTTACTTAAATTTTTATATAAATATTTTTATTTATTTTATTAAATTATTATATTTCTAACAATAATTAGATAACAAAAAATGAAAATTTTATCTCAAAAAATATCTCATGTATATAAAGAGAGAATGAAACTTATGCTTTTTCTTTTATCTTTTATACATAATCGTTAACTATTTTTAGGTTTTAATTATGAATATAACCCATTTAAAATTCTTATTCTTCAAATAATAAAATTAGTGTATATATATAGAGAGAGGGAATGAATGAAACTTAATGCTTTTTGTTATATTTTTTATATATAATCGTTAACTATTTTGAGCTTTTTATTATTAATAAAACCCTTTTTAATATTAAATTTTAAATTAATATTTAAATTTATCTCTAAAAAATTATTTATTTTTCATATTGATCTTTAAAAAAATTATATTAGTTATATATTTATATTAGTCTCTCAAATATAAAAGATAAAT
>NC_029777.3:104918046-104921935 GCF_000817695.3 Arachis duranensis
GTCACGACACATAATAACATAATATATTAATTAATATATCATATGTTATAATATATCATATTAATTTGTGACATATAACACGTCAGGTGTCATCCGATCATAACTTTATCTACAATTAAATTAATCCCTGAATATATACACATATATGAATTATTTTTATTCTTAAAATTTTAAAAATTAAGTTTTTTCATAATATTAAATTTTTAATCATTCTTAATCTTATTAATTTTAGTTTTATTTTTTACATCTTAATAAACAAATTTTTTTACATAAAATAGTAAACATAATCAAATTATTACAAAGTTAATTTTTCATTTATATTTTTAGACTTTACATTTTAAAATTTTAGTTTTTTGTAGTGAATTTTTTTATTTAAATAATTTTATCAACCTGTTATTAATTATATACTAATTATTTTTGAATTTTTAAAATTTAAATTTCACCTAAAATTTAGTATAATTTATTATTAGTTGTCTATTTTTATCATTCTATATTTGTTTTGGTTCAAAATTCTTTTTAACAAAAATTAACTTTTAAAAAGAAAAAAATCTCACAAACGAAAAAAAAAACAGAGAAATCGCACTAAGTAATAATAATATTAAAAAAATATATTAAGATATTAAAGTTCAACAAGTAATCATATATATTAATTTTTTAATCATTGAGTTCTATCACATAAATTAAAAAATAACAAATTTAAAATTTAAAACAAAAATATAAAAAATTAAAATTTTAAAATAACTAATATATTTATTTATTGATATAAAAAAATTAAATCTGTTAATATATGGTTAATAATAGTTTGATAAAAAAATCTCAATAAAAAGTTTTATTACAAAAAATATTAAAATTTGAAAATTTAAAATTTAAAAATACAAAAATATTTTTAATAATTTAATTATTTTTATTATTTTATATGAAGAGAATTTTATTTGTTATGATGTAAAAAATGAGATTAAAATTAGTAAGATTAAGAAATATTAAAAATGTAATATTATGAGAAAAAATAAGAGAAATTTATATAAGAACTAATTTGATCGATTTTTAAAATTTTAAGGGACAAAAACAATCTATATATGTATTTTTTGGGATTAATTTAATTCTAAATAAAACATAGTATATCGCATAATATGTCAATTAATTATTTTGTGACAAGTGATATTAATATGTCATATCATCATATCCTGTGACATTTTATCACTGATAAAAATATTAATTTAATTTACATTCTATTTTTCAAGAATTAATATAACTAGTTTAATCTTTTAAAAAATAAATAATCTTTGCGGCAAATTTGAGTAGTATTCACCCACTATATTTTTAACAACTTTCCTGGTTCTTTATTCAGACTAGAAGTGAACGCTGATAGAATTGGATTGGATATGACCAAAATTTTGATCTGATCTGCATTAAAATTATTGGATTCAATATTCGCGTTTTTAAGTTTAGATTCAATCCGATTTCGAATAATAAAAATAAAATAATACAGCATATATAATAATTATTAGTTAAAATAAAATATAAAAAGAATATTTATTTATTTATTTATTTTTGTAGATCTACAAATACTTACATAAAATTCGAATTTCGATCATATTAATATCCAGATCAAATAAAATCCAATCCGATAATCTTATAGATTAGATTAATATCTATAATTTTTAAATTGAATTCGAATAAATATATCACAGATATACAGATAAAATCTAATCCACGAAGACCGCTAATTTAGACATAACGTCAATTAAGTCTTATATATAAGATATTGTAACAAAGATTTCATAGCACCGCGCTTTACACGCATAAACACATTTGCAAATTGTAATAATGTCACTTGCAGCTTCTGCCTTAGCTCTCAAAATCCACTATGAAGCACGTGACGATGATTTCAAGAGACCTTTTGTGAAATATAGTCCCAACATTTGGGGCAATATCTTCCTTCAATTTGATTCCGATCCCCTGGTATGTTCTTTGTCTAATTACATATATGCATTTTCTTTTCTTTTTTTTTTAAAGATTTAAATGCTCTAATTAAAAGGTGTTTGGTTTGAGAAAACATTTCTTTTTTACTTTTAGTATTTTCAGTTTTTATGAAACAAAAAAAAGTGAAAATAATATAACTTTATATTTTGTTTTCATTTTTTATTTTTCTTCTTTGGTAAACCTTAAAATAGAAAGCTTGATTTTTTATTAAAAAAAACCACAAACCATATAAAGTATCACTAATTCAATAATTTATTAGTTTTCGACGACCGACTCTGATTTTTACTCAAATAGACATGTTTAGTATGATTTTTTTTCCCCCTTAAACTGATTGATGAACATTGGATTCTCTGCCATAACTATTTGTAGGAAGTTTATGATAATACGAGGCAACAAGATCAAGTATATAAGGAAAAAGTGAGGATGTACCTATCTTCAAGTAATAACATCCTAGAAAAATTAAGTATTATCGACTCAATTCAGCAATTGGATATTTCTTATCATTTTGAGGATGAAATTGGTGAAGCATTAGAACAAATCTACAATGATCTTGCCAAAAATAGGTTTAACCTAAAAGAAGAAAACCTTCATTTTCATTCGTTACTTTTTCGTTTACTCAGACAAAAAGGATTTCACATTTTATCAGGTACGTAAATATTTTATTTTAAAATATGCATGTCAAAAATAAAATATATAAACAAAAATGATTCTTGTTATTGGTTCCAAACGATCTCTGACACATACATCAGCAAATACTATTTATAAGATCATTTAGATCAATTATTTGAATGCTTAAAAATTTTTGTACAGTAAAAATGCCTTTTGTCCTTTAGACAAATATTCAGACTGCTGTATTTATTTATAAATACAAGACACAGAGACATAAAAATATAAAATTATATTTGAACAGTTAAAAGATGGATAAATATATTGTGTTTAAAAATACTGAATTAATGTATTTTATGTTCATCTTAATAAAAAGAATATAGAAACACTAACAAAAAAATAATTTTTTTTATTTTTTTATTATTTTTATTAATTTTGTATAATTATATTTTTTATTATTATATTTTTCTTTCTAATTTTTTAATAAAAAAAATAAATTGAATATTCATAATTTATTTTAATTTATTATTTTAAAAAAATATAATAACATTAATTTAATAACATTAATTTTGTGTCGCTGTTCTTTGTATCTTGTTCTTAGAATTAAATGCAATTTCAAAAACTGGAAAAAAGATTTACTCTTAGATATAGTATATTCTTACGATGTTAGTTAATATGAGTGAACAACAGATATATTTAACAAATTCAAGAACAACAAAGGCAAGTTCAATAATGAAATGATTGGCCAAGATATTCAAGGAATATGGAGTTTGTATGAAGCAGCACAATTAAGTATTCACGGAGAAGATATATTAGAAGAAGCAATTGATTTCACATATGCTAATCTTAAGTCCAGGATCATGTTGAATAATCATCAATTGAGCCCAACTCTTGCTACACACATTGATCAATGCTTAAGGCAACCTCTTCACAGGGCAATTCCAAGAGTAAAGTCAAGGTCTTACATATCTCTCTATGAAAAAGATCCTTCTCATAACAAAGATCTTTTAGCATTTGCAAAATTAGATTTTAATATGCTACAGAAAATGCACCAAAACGAAGTTGGCAGTAACACCAAGTAAGTATACTACAACTCTAGCGCGTTAAATATATATGTTATTAATTTTTTATTATTAGTTGCTAACAAAAATAACACACATGGTTATTAACAAAGTTTAGAGTATTTTCAAAAGCCAATAATTATATAAAAAAATTCAATATATTTTATGTAAATATTTTTTGACAATTAATGAAAATAAAAAATATTGTATCAAAATAATTATTTTTAGTGACAGTAAAA
>NC_029777.3:104922041-104964269 GCF_000817695.3 Arachis duranensis
GTGGAGGCATACTTCTGGTCACTAATAATTCCTGAGCCCAAATATAGCATTCATAGAAGAATATTGGGCAAATTGATCACATGCATTGCTACTCTAGATGACACTTATGATAACTATGGCACAATTCAAGAACTTGAGCTCTTCACTCAGGCAATGCACAGGTTCATCATTTAGGTTATTAACTAGTATTTTTATCCGTAATGTTATTACCGAAATATAAATTTTTTAAAATTATGTTGATTTTATCCTAATATTATTATAGAATATAGTAGAAAAAATTATAAAATCAAATTACTTTTACAAAAAGGTCATAGGCTAAAAAGACCAATATCTCTGTAGATAAAAAAAGGTTTAATTACTGTATTGGTCCTTATAGTTTTGTAAAATTTTCAATTAGGTCTCTAAACTATTTTTTCTTTTAATTGGGTCCCTGCACTATTTTTTTTCAATTAGGTCATTCTTGATAGTAATTGACTTAATTTTATAGGGACCCAACTAAAAAAAAGTTGGTGCAAGGACGCAAATAAAAGGGAAAAAAAGTGTAGGGATCCAATTTAAAAAAATTGGTACAAGAACTCAATCGAAAGGAAAAAAGTAAAGGGACCTAATTAAAAATTTTACGAAATTATAGGGACCAACAGAATAATTAAACCTAAAAAAATTAAATAATAAATTTTTTAGTTACTATTTTCATATGAAAGAGTTTAATTTTTTAATTTTTAATAATAATTAATTTTAATATTTATTATCTAAAATTTAATTTGAAAGAATTCAATGGGTATACTTTTATATTTTAATTAGATATTAAATTTGTTGTACAAATAAAAATATTTAATTTTATGTTTGTTATTTAAAAATAATATTTATATATATAATTAAATTTTAATTAATATTAAAAAAATAATATATGACATATTTTAGTTATAAAATTAATAATATATAATAGATAATAATTAATGCAATTGAAAAAATAACTTCAAATGTTTGTCTATCTTTACATTATTAATTATCGCAATTATCCTATTCCAATAGCATCATGATGAATTATTATATTATGTGATTCTTTCTCATTATTATTTTAGATGGGATATGGGTCATATCGAATCTCTTCCAGAGTGCATGAAAGTGGCATTTAGTGTGGCTGTAAAACTATGTGATGAGATAGAGTTGCAGACTGCAAAGAATGGAAACTCCACCTTGGTGCTTCAATATGTCAAACAAGCTGTAGCTTTCTAATCCATCCATAATATATATGCAAATTTAGTTAATCTATATATAGTTATATACATTAATTAAATGAGAAATCATCTAAATTTTATCAACAACAAATAGAAAATAAGAAATAAAGTATTTTGATTTTCTTTATAGCATCTACTTTTAGTTATTTTATCTGGTAGAAAATAATTCTTTCTTTTTTAACATTTTATTTGATGATAAAAAAATAATTTAGTTTAAAAATAGGTAATATTAGTTTTTTTCTATTAATAGTCACATTAAATAAATTAAAGGAGTAGATAGAATAAGTAGAAGAGTAATTAGTATATATAAAAATAAGGCAATTGATAAGGATTTTTTTTGTCCACCCACTTAAATTTATTTAAAATCAAGATGTATATGTTTCAAATTGTTTTGTTAGTCTATGCGCATATTGATTATCAAAAATATTATTTATACACTAAAATTAGGTACATCATGTATTTATATAAAAATATATGTGTAGTTTAATTTATTTTTAATATATATTTTATATTTTAATGTGTATTTTATACTGATAGTTAATTTTAATGATTAATTTTAGTATACACTTAACATAGTTGATCGATTATAAATTTATAACTAAACAATCTTTTAAAAAATTGATTATTCCACATTTTCTACTTGTAGTTTTTCAATTTTGTACAAGGTTATTTAGTTGAAGCAAAATGGTGTGATGAGAAGTATGTTCCAACATATGAGGAGTACAAGATTAATGGAATTGCAACTTCAACATGCCCACTTCAAATGACAATATTAATTGGTTTGGGAGAATTTGCAACAAAAGATATGTTTGATTGGATTTTGAATAATCCAAAAGTCATGAAAGCTGTATCACTTATTGCCAGACTCATGGATGACCTAGGCACACATAAGGTATAAATTAAAGTGTCTTTTTTTTATTTAACAAAAAATTTCCTTTTGGTTTTTTGTATAAGGTCGATTTTATCCTTTTCTAAGATAATTTCATTTTAGAAAAACTAATTAATTTATAAATTTATCCAATAATGGCCAAGTTGATCATCCCCATATATAAAGAATAACTCAATATTTCTAATGACACTTGTAATTAAAATATTTTAATCCCTTTTGGAATTTTTAATATATGCATTGTTTATGTTAGCTAGTAAATTGAAGTGGCATATAGAACTATGCATATTTTTATCAATTTTATAATTAATGTCTGTAATCAGATAACATATTATCTAATTCAAATTAATGTGATTTTATTTATCTACAGGTTGAACAAGAAAGAGAACATGTTGCTTCTGCAGTGGAATGTTGCATGAAACAATATGATGTTTCAGAAGAAGATGCATATAAACTCATTCAAATTGAAATTAAGGGTTATTGGAAGGATATAAATGAAGCTTGCCTAATCAATTTAGATGACATTCCAAAGCACGTGCTTGATTTAATTCTTGGCTTGGCACGTGCGGTTGAGTTCACATACTCAAATATAGACGATGCCATGGGAAACTTTGAGGATAAATTTTCAAACGGACAACTTTCCAAAGATTATGTTGTTGCACTACTTTTGGATCCTATTGTCTCTTAATCATTTTATCCAGAAATTCAAAGTGAAAGTTGTGTCATATTTTCCATGCTCGGTTACATTTTACTTCCTAATAATCATTGTATCATGAAACTCAGCTTATTATGTAATATCTTAATTTGGTGTTTAAATTTTAATCATTATTGTATCATTTTCTGGCTTGTGCTTCCCCCACTTCCCTTTCGGTGAAAAGAGAGGCTATTATCAAGAAAATAATCATTAGGTTAAATTAAAGTATTTTGGTAATCTTAATTATTTTATTAAATTTATAATTAAATTTTATATTTTAGAAGTTTATAATTAAATTTTTATATTAGTATTAAATTTGTAATCACATTTTAGAATGAGTGGTTTAATGATATGATATTAAAATTCTATGTTTAAAAGATCAAGAGTTCGATCTTTAATGAATCCTAAAAGTAAAAAAATAATATAAAACGAGCAAATAAAAAAGAATAAAAGCCTATGCAAAAATCAAATTATTTTCCAAAAATAATTTATGATATCTATTTATTTCTCAAAAATTACATGTTATATATGAGGCATTGTGTAAAATCGCCGTCACTCTTTCTTTTTATCAATACAGAATCTGCCATTATTGATACCATTCAATAAAGATATTACATTAACATTTAGTGGTAAGAAAAATTTAATGCAAAACGTTTTATTACTCAATAATGTATGTTTTTTGTCTACTGAAATTGGAAATTAGAACTTTAATTAATAAGAAATGCTCTTGTACATTTATTTTCTAGATACTAGTAGCTAGTGAGTCATAATTAGAAGTGATTTAGTGGTAAGAAATTTTTGTAGTACACATATAAGATTCTAAATTCAATTAAATTTCTTGCCACTAATAAATACCGACAACAAGAAAAGAAACGAAGAGTAAAAAAAAAGTAAAAATTTATTTTATTTAGTATTTATTAATTGTAAATTTAGGTGTTTTTTTTTATTTTTCTAATATTATTAAAAAAAATACTTATATTCTTATAGATAAGGTACAATTTTCTTTTCAAAATTGATATAAGAATTGTGCTTTTCTAACCACCAAAATGTTTTGATAACCAAAGAAAGATCACTATGTGCAAAGCTTTCTGATATGGGAATTAGCAAACGCCTTCTTGAAGATATGTCTACGTTGGGTCATAGTGTTACTGGTCAGCACCCTGTATCTCTTACAAGATTTGATTTCTGGTTCTAAGCATTGATTATGTAAATTATCAGTGGTTTCTAGCATTAGATGAATCTATCCTATATCAGTTTGGTGATTGATAAATCATGATTGTTGGAATTTTTCTCTTATTTTTCTTGTTTTGGTTTTGCTTAGTTCTACAAGAGAAGTTTTTATACCAAAAGTTTCTGCTTTTTAATTATTAACCTTTCTGAAATAAAGTAAGTTAATCTGAATCTGAAACCTGCATTTAGTTTAATAGTGTAATGGCATATTGTAGGATGTGGGAGTTCAGGGTGGCAGGCACCAGAGCAGCTTGTTCAAGGACGCCAATCACGAGCTTTAGATTTGTTTAGTTTGGGATGTGTCCTATTTTTCTGTATGACTGGGGAAGACATCCATTTGGAGAGTCCATTCTAGAGGCAGAGGACCTTATCTCTCGTTATTAAATCCTGATCCGAATTTAAGGTATATTGTTACCCATTCATTGTTATTTTAAGAGCATGAATACCTATATTAAAGTACATTATGTAGATTAACTGTGTTACTCATCTATCTCAAAACCATGTGTATTTTTCAACAGTCAATTTTATTTAAAAATTATCCTGCTTTGATGAATTTATAACTCCACTAAAGTTGATTTCATTTATTAACAGGCCAAAGGCGATTGAAGTGTTGCACCATCCTTTTTTCTGGAGTTCTGTGATGAGACTTTCATTTCTTCGAGACGCCAGTGATAGGGTGGAACTTGAGGACAGAGAGACTGATTTTGATCTTCTTAGAACATTAGAAAGCATTGCTCCAATGGCTTTAGGTGCAAAATGGGACGAAAAGATGGAACCGGCTTTCATTACTAATATTGGTCCTTACAGAAGATATAAATACGACAGTGTTCGAGACTTATTAAGGGTCATGAGAAACAAGCTAAATCATTATAGAGAATTACCTTAAGAAATTCAGGTTTTGTCTTGAACTAGAACTTTTTACTAAGATTTTTTTTAAAAAAAGATTTGAGGATGAGTCTTATTTTCTACGATTTTGGCTGATCAGGAACTTGTAAGATCTGTTCCAGAAGGATTCAATGACTATTTTGCAAGTCGGTTCCAAGGCTCTTGATTGAAGTATACAGAGTTATATACGAATATTGCAAGGAAGATGAATGTTTTCAAAGGTATCTTAGAGACAATTAGTGCGTTAGCGTTGTTTTAATGACCATAATTATATACAAAGTGAATGAACAAGGTCAGAGAGGCCATGGAACAATTACAACGACATAGGTTAACTAGCTCTAATCTAACAGTGTAATATATTATTGTAATACGATGTATATATGTACTTCGCCAATTAGTAATACAGGAAAGTTATGGTTTAATGTATATATGTATAATCTATGGGTTAAAGATGATGTTTTTTTAAATTGTGATTTACTGGGCTAAAGATTCGATGGTAACGTTTGGACCATTAAACGGTCCCATAACAAAACATATCTTTTAAGTTTTTTAATAATTGTTAAATAGTTTTTTTTAATTTTAATTATAAATTAATCTCATATATGTTATTTAATTATAAAAACTATTTTTTGTTTTATAAATTATTATTTTATCATTCATCTATTATGTTTATTAACAAGCAAAATAAAAAATAATAACAAATTAGATCTTCCATTGATCGTAATAAACTTTTTGGATTATCAAAACAATCGATTGAATTTCAAGACTACAGGTTATCACAAAACAATCGATTGAACGATGACTAAAATGTGAGTTTTTTAAAATTCAATCGATTGCTTATACTACCCAATCGATTGAACGATGACTAAAATGTAGGTTTTTTAAAATTCAATCGATTGCTTATACTACCCAATCAATTGAATGCTTCAAAACAACCTGAGGTCTCACAATTCAATCGATTGGTTGTATTACCCAATCGATTGAAGTCATCAAAACAATATGGATTTTCCCAATTCAATCGATTGGTTGTGTTACCCAATCGATTGAAAACTTCAAAGCAATATGGATTTACCCATTTCAATGGATTGGTTGTGTTACCCAATCGATTGGAAGCTTTTACAATTTTTCTCTATTTCTATGCACTATAGAGATATTTTAGTTTAAAAAACTCATATTTTTATAATGAAGTAATGTTATTTTCATTTATTATTTTAACAACAATGCCATACAAATTTTATGTCTTGTGAATTATATTTAATTTTATATAATTAATTTATGTAAAAAAATTCCATATCTTTTTATTTGTTTGCATTCTATTTTGTTCTTTTCATTTGTTCAAGATTTGACTTTTCTATTAAATCCTGACTAGAAAAAAAATACCATGTAATATATATCAAACCATTTTAATAATCCATTCATATATTGCTAAGACATATATGAAATATATATATTACAAATTTTTAATTAATTCTTCCTAGATTAACAATGAAAGCCCCTTTCCAATCCTCCATTAGAGCGATAGGACTTTTAGACTTATCATCTTCAGATTTTACAGTTTTCTCAAGAGGCACACGATCCGTTATTTCCTCATTGTAAAGCTCTAATAACGTTACTTTTATGTTGTGCTTTGCATTCTAAGCCTCCAATATATCGAACATCTGTTTCACAGCTCCGGAGATGACACCAGCATAACTCGGCAATTCACCATTCTGCACAATGAAGAGTACAGAAGGATAATTGGATTTCAATACAAAACATTTGAGCAGACATAAAAAACAGTTAAAACATGAGAATATTGAATATCTCCTGCACAACTGATATTCCCTGCACCACCGGTATTTCCAGTTGGGGGTGTTTGATATGAATTTCTAAAAAAGGAGGAACATTTCAAGCAATGAATTTCCTGTAAAAAATAAGAACATTCATTACCAGCCAATACATGATTTTAAAAAAGGGTAGGTCAAGAGACATTATAACTACCCAAGCATCGAGTCATAAGCCTACACCACTCTCTCATGATACATAAAGAGATTGATACACGATTCTAATGGTGGGATTGAATAATTGGTGATAGATTATTCACTAATTTATAATGTTAATATTAAAGAAAAGATGAGATTAGAATATCTAAATCAAAATAAAGTCTTAAAAATTGAAAATAGAATTTTAAAGTTAAGATAGATGAATAATAAGATAATAATTTATAAAAACGATAAAAAATTAAAAACGGTGTAGTACATAACCAATCGATTGAATTGGGCAAATTCATATTGTTTTGATGACTTCAATCGATTGGGTAAAATAACCAATCGATTGAATTGTGAGACCTCAAGTTGCTTTGGAGCATTCAATCGATTGGATAGTATAAGAAATCAATTGAATTTTAAAAAACTAATATTTTAGTCATTATTTAATCTATTAGATAATATGACCAATCGATTGATTTTTGTGAAAATATTTGAATAAACTTTGAGGATAAAGTTTCAAACGGACAACTTTCCAAAGATTATGTTGTTGCACTACTTTTGGATCCTATTGTCTCTTAATAATTTTATCCAGAAATTCAAAGTGAAAGTTGTGTCATATTTTCCATGCTCAGTTACATTTTGCTTCCTAATAATCATTGTATCATGAAACTCAGCTTATTATGTAATATCTTAATTTGGTGTTTAAATTTTAATCATTATTGTATCATTTTCTGGCTTGTGCTTCCCCCACTTCCCTTTCGGTGAAAAGAGAGGTTATTATCAAGAAAATAATCATTAGGTTAAATTAAAGTATTCTGGTAATCTTAATCATTTTATTAAATTTATAATTAAATTTTATATTTTAGAAGTTTATAATTAAATTTTTATATTAGTATTAAATTTGTAATCACATTTTAGAATGAGTGGTTTAATGATATGATATAAAAACTCTATGTTTAAAAGATCAATAATTCGATCTTTAATGAGTCTTAAAAGTAAAAAATAATATAAAGCAAGCAAATAAAAAAGAATAGAAGCTTGTGCAAAAATTAAATTATTTTTCAAAAATAATTTATGATATCTATTTATTTTTCAAAAATTAAAAAAATAATATTTTTGCTTTTATTTTCTTTCTTAATTACAAAAACAGAAACAAATTATTCAAAAAAATATAATAAGTATTTAAAAAAATCACTTTTGCTCAAAAAGCTTAAACAAACTAACCCTATATTCCAGTTAATTTAGGTTATCAAGTGATGTGGTCAACCATTTTAAACCATGCAATAATTCGATCACAATCACACATGGAAAAAATGTTCGGAAAAAAAAAAATGAAAACTTAAGTCTTTTATAGGTGAACGTTAGCAATAAATAAGGATTGAGAAAGAGCATCATCCACATATCATATGCACTAAGAATAATTAGATTAGAAGGGCCAAAGATGGAGCTTGCTTTCAAATCAGTCAAATATTTGGGGTTCACATTTGTTAATTAAGAACATCAACACATGATGAGAAAATTGTGGTAACTTAATGTGGAATGCTACTTGATCAGAAGATATCAAATACAAAACGTGGTTTAGATAACTTAGTTTGACTTTTGAAAGTCTCCCTTTTCTTTTGTGTAGTTTCTTTTTCTATGATCTATTTTCTTCCACATATTTTAAGTTAATTATAATTTATTTATTTCTTGCCCAATATATATATGTAGAGAAGAAGCTTGTCATTTTGATTGTTGATAATATTTTTTGGGTTTTTTTCTTTTTGAGAGGGAGAACTCACTTTCTTATTCTTCTCTCTCTTGTGGTCAATTATTTTTATTTTTGGGGGGCATTGCTGGGTTTTGGTTCTAAGCAAGGGCTTGCCAAGCCCCTTCTGCATTGTCCGTGTAAGCTTCTTTTTTCTTTGCATTTTATTTTATTCTTCTTAAAAATATCATTTTATTAAATTAAATAAAGTAATTTTAGATTATTACTTTTAAATAAAAAAACGTTTTTTTCTTGTTTTGAAAATGTTATCCATACATGTTATATATGAGGCATTGTGTAAAGTCGCCGTCACTCTTTCTTTTTATCAATACAGAATCTGCATGCCATTATTGATACCATTCAATAAAGATATTACATTAACATTTAGTGGTAAGAAAAATTTAATGGAAAACGTTTTATTTCCACGTTCAAGTTACTCAATAATGTTTTTTCTCTACTGAAATTGGAAATTAGAACTTTGATTAATAAGAAATGCTATTGTACATTTATTTTCTAGATACTAGTAGCTAGTAAGTCATAATTAGAATTGATTTAGTGGTAAGAAATTTTTGTAGTACACATATAAGATTCTAAATTCAATTAATTTTTTGTATGCTAAAATGCTAAAATATTTTATTTATGTTTTATGTTACAAGCTTGTGGTTAAGAGCAATGCTAGGGGCAGCAATTTTTGTGATTGTTAGCCATCAACTAACCATTAATGATGATTTGATGGTATGAGATTGGTGTGAGATTTCATCCAATGGCTCACCTTTTTCTACTGGTTACATACTGGTCAAAATTCAATAAAACTGCTGGCCCCTAGACTTTTTCTGTGGTTAATAGTTACTTAGCTTGCATTATTTCCACGTGCTATGAATGGTTTTCATGTTATCTACAATTCAGGCTGTTATCTCTCTCTTGGTCCATTGAAATCTTCTATTCTATTTATAGGAATTTGATTTCAATAAAGAGAATAAATTAATTAATACAAACATGCTATTAAGTATTAAACAGTAAACACTGCTCTTTATGGGATTTTGCAGCATGAATAAAGTTTGTTGGCCTTACTTTGATCCTGAGTTTGATAGTCTCACTGAAAGAATATATGGCCCACCGTAAGTAATTCTTCAAAATTTTCAAGAGCTCTTCAAATTATAATTCAATTCTTAATTTATTTGATGCTAACTGAGATAGCACCTCTTAATTAATTTGTATTTTTTTCACAGTTGCCGAGTCAGCATTGACAATGAGAGCATGGATGGATGCACAGTAGTGAAGGTATGTTTCTTATTACAACAAGTAATGGAAAAAAAAAGTTTTATAATTAATTATGAATGGTGATCATAACACTCTTATTTTTGCCATGGTAATGAATTATAATAATCTGTGTAACTATAATTGCGACTAAAATATTTTCATTGTGGTTGGTGTTTACCACTATATATACATTGTTGTTGAGTAATATTAAGAGTAACATGTTCACAATGTGTTAATTTTCAAATGATCTTCTATTATAATAATATTTAAAAAAGTATAAATAAACAATGAAAATACTAAACAAATGTGAATAATAGATATATTAGATATTTAATTTTCTAAGTGTGTGAATGGTTATTTTAATATTAAGATTTAGGTAGATAATTTGGGGTGTAGTGTATTTTTACTTTATTAGACCAATTTTAAAAACTATTATTCACAAAAATTATTATCTACCTAACAAAATCTTATTTTTTTACTTAAAATAACATTTTGACTAAAAAGTAAAAAAGAATTGTCTTTAATCTATAGCAACACTTTTAAATCTGAAACAATATTTTGAGAGGATCTTGAACATGCCCATTGCATTTGGTCAAAACAATATTTTTTAAAAATAACTCTTCAAAAGCGTCATCTATTCTAAAACAAAAACAATATTTTTAGTCAAATTCTAATACAATATTTATTAAGCGTTCTCTTTTTTTACTAATTTTACCATGAATGAAAAATGTTGCCTATTCTATTAGTATCAAGAACAAATTATTATTTCTAACGATGAAAAATAGTTCATTATTGAGTAATTTTGTCGAAAGTTTTGGGTACTTTTGTTGAATTAAGCAAAAATTTAATATTTATATAATTTATAGTTACAATAATTGCCAATAATCAAATTTCTTTATGGTTAGAAACACCAAATGATAGAGCATAATGTAAAATATGATAAATACGTGACCATTTAATTTCAGGTAGATAGTGTTAACAAACAAGGTCTTCTTTTAGAAGTGGTGCAAGTTTTGACGGACATGAACCTTCAAATCTACAAAAGCTTTATTTCATCTGATGCTGGCTGGTTCATGGATGGTACGCATTTAAACTTGTAAAAAATTTTATTTACATGCATGTTTAAAATGATAAATTTTATTTATAGAATTTCCTCTAATTTTGTTCCTCCTAAAAAATTTCAGTGTTTCATGTTAGAGATGAACATGGCAACAAACTAACCGACCAGAAAGTCATCAACTATATCCAGCGGGTACTGCAATTTCCCAACAACATTAAGAGGGATTTAATGGTTATATTTTCTCAAAATTATTTATATGAATGCAGGCAATAGGAAGATCAAGAGGGTTTTCATCTCAATTATCCTCACAAAGCAACAGCATCATCTATAATCCGTACATGACCACAACAAATTCCTACTCCTACAACAACAATAATGTCTTCCCATATGATGACCACCCAAATGAGCAGCATACCGCCATCGAATTGACCGGAGCCGACCGCCCCGGCCTGCTCTCGGAGATCTCGGCTGCCCTAACTGACCTCCATTGCAACGTAGTCGAGGCTCATGCATGGAGCCACAATGCCAGGCTGGCATGTGTGGCCTACATTTCAGATCAATCCACGGACACGGCCATCGATGACCCTAGTCGTCTGGCAACAATCCAGGGTCACCTCACCACGGTGCTTAGGGCAACTACAGACCCTAATGAAAAGGGTCTGGACAGTAGCCCTAACCACCCTGATGTGAAGACCTCGGAATTTCTTGGAGGCGAAGGCACCATGACGACCGTGGAGAGGAGGTTGCACCAGATGATGCTTAGTGTTAGGGACTTTGAGAGTCCTTCAACAAAAGAGAGAAGGAAGAGAATGGTGAAGATTGAAAGCTGTGATGAAAAGGGTTATTCAATTGTGAGCATAGATTGTAAGGACCGTCCAAGACTCATGTTTGATACCGTTTGCACCTTAACGGATATGCAGTACGTCATTTTCCATGCTTCCATTAGCTCCCATGAAGCCTATGCATTTCAGGTATTTATATATGAATATTCTCCTCAGTGATCTTAATGATGAATTAATTAACTAGTTTAATTATTTTGGAATTTGTTTATATATAGGAGTATTTCATCAGGCATATAGACGGATATGCTTTGAACACAGCAAGCGAGAAGGAAAGAGTAATTAACTGTTTAGAAGCAGCCATAGAACGCCGGGTTTGTGAGGTAATTAATTAAACTCCACCAATTACTCATAATTAATTAGGTACTTAAGTAATAAACCATGATTATTGAAATGCAGGGAGTTAGGCTAGAATTGTGTGCAGACAACAGAATAGGGTTGCTTTCTGACATAACAAGAGTTCTGAGGGAGAATGGTGTTGTTGTGGTGAGAGCCGATGTAGAAACTCATGGAGACAAAGCTGTGAATGCATTCTACTCCTATCACCATGAGAAGAACAAGCTCAAACTCATCATCATCAAGTTCAAGCTCATCAGGCTCTGATGATGAATGGTCTAGTCTCTCTTTTGGAGGCAAATTAAGGTACCGTATAGGACAACTTTCTCATCGCTTGATCCATGTATGAGACAAGTATGTAGTAGAAGCTAAGTTCTATCTAGTTCAGTTCATCTCATCATGTAATGTATGAGTGGAAATGCTAGTGAAATAAGGGGGAGACAAAAAGAAAGGAATGAAATTACAATATTTCTTTCAATTGTTTGTATATATACTAGATGGCCCCTATTTCCAAATCCACTGGATTTCCTATTGAGAGATAAAAATGAAGATGGAGACCATAGGAAAATGAATGGTACAAGTTCACCCACTACTTATGTAAGAAGTAATAGTATGCCAATCATGCTTACAATTCAAAACCGTAGAAAATTTTCTGATTTAATCTCTTTTTGTTAACACCTATTCCTATTTCAAGGCCTGGAAAATAACATACAGCTATGCCTATGCTTATATGATATATGGTATATAAAAATTGGAGAAAATAACAGACTGCTAAATAAAGCCTATGGCTATAAGATATAAAGTCTACTTAATTAAGTTCTATATTCAATCTCCTTAGCCATATAGAGTGCAAGATCATGTGAAAGGCATCATATCTCTTAGCTGGTTGATTAAGTGTGAAATGTCTCCTCACTGCCCTTACTCCTTCCTTAAGCTTCCAATACCTCTCCTCTGGAATTGCACTAAGAACATCTTTCAACCTTGGAATATCCGAAACATCCATCTGAACTGAAAATGCCTCCCATCGAAGCACATCACTGAAGGGCAAAACATAACCCTCTGATATGATCACAGGAACACACTCTGCATAAATTGACTCAACTATTCTTGGGCTAGCAACTTCATGCCCACTTGGGCAAAGGCAGAACTTTGAGTTGAGCAAGAAGGAGTAGTAGTCCATGCCCTTAGGGAGGTACTCATACACACGAATAAGATCATCATCATTGTTGTTGTTCAGGTTTTTCCAGTGGTGGAGGAGTATAGGCCTAATTGGGCCGTGTTCTCCACCAGCAAAGAAAGCAAGGTAGCTTCTTGGGGTGTTGTCTTTTGGAGGTGAGAGGAGTTTTGGGGAAACTTCACCTCCATAGAGGTGAATTTCTGGTAAGGATACATCTTTTCTTGGTTTGAAGCCCTCTGAAGTGTTGGCATTGCATAAGACTCGGATTGAGTTGTGGTAGAGAGAAGGGTTTCCCTTTGATGCATGAGGAGCCTGCACAAAATCACAACATAAGAACCTAGTTGTAAGATTAAAACTACTCAACTTGGAAAAAATGGAACAAAAGAAATTAGCAGTTTAGTTTAGTATTGTCATGTTATTTCTCTTTTTTATGTCATTTTTGAAAAGATAAAGAAAATTAAATGAAATTCATTCTGCAAAACAATCTATACTAGATAGTTATGTTGAAAAAAGAGTGCAAGAAATTAAAGAGGGAGTAACAAACCCAATCATGACAAGCAAGCATGAAGTGGTCTGCACCAAGAGTTCTATTCCAAAAGGGGTACTTTGTAGAGACCACTCTCACATAATCAGAGACAAACTGCTTTAAAGGAGTGAGATTGTAAGACAATGGAGTGTAGAGGTACTTCACCATCCAAGTCACACTGAATGGGAAGAAGTAAACATGAGCCAAATTGGGGTCCTGTGTCCTAAACTTCCCTCCACGTACACCATGCTCTAGCTCTTGGATGAACCTTCCTTCAATTGAGTATATGTCCTTGCACGGGCCATCATGAGTTATTGGAAGTTCTCCATCTTCGTATACGTATATCTTCAACATTTTCTCCATCTCCAAGTAGCTCCTGTAATAAGTTAGATATAAGAATTAATTTTTATTTACACCTGGTCTATATTTTTTTTTTACACAAATATGAATTTGTTTATATTGATACAACAGAAGTGTTTGGCTTAACCGAACTTATGTTAAAAAAAACATTAGTATATATATTGTACTTTCAAGTATCAATGTGTGTGATCATATATAACGAGTTAAACTACTAGTGTGTTTTCTTTTGCAAAAGAGATTTAAAATAATGCTTGAATTTTGGTCTTTAGTGTTAGTATTTTTTATTTATTTATAATTATCTGGGTATAGTATATAACAAGCAACTAGAATATCTATGATTATGTTAAATATCAATGATAACATGAACTGAGATCTACTGAAATGATGAAACACGCTTGGTCCCAATGTGACTACGATTAATAGTAATTCAGATGTTAGTGCTTTCCAGTTTCCACTGTTGCAAAAGGTTTCCTTACTTTGCCATGGACGCTTGGCTTAAACGTTAATTTTAATAATAAATAAAGTATGCACTACTAGTAGTACTTGATTTCTTCATAATGATAATGTTGATACAAAACGTAGGAGAAATACTACAAAGAGAACAAAGTAAATAATGCTAGTTATTTAATAATTAATATCCACATTTTTTATAGGTCAATTTTATGGTATCTATCAATTGTTACTTAACTTTTGTCTAACTTATCTTTTGTGATAAGTTTTAATTTTTTAAAAAATAATTTATTTTTATATTTTTTAAATTAAATATTAATTTTTAACCTTTTTTAATAAATAGACACTACCCTTTAAACACCATAGCATTCACCTTTTTTATAAAACTAAGGTGCACGACAGAAAAATAAATGAGAAAAAAAAAGTAGTACTACACATTTAAATTTTTTTTATAAATCAAATAATGTTATCTATAATTAATTTTTGTTAATGTTAAATCAACTTAATTGAACTGATTAATAAAAATATATAACATTATTCTTAATACCCAACTATAAATAAACCCTCTGATGCAACAGAAAACCAAAATCATCCATAATTTCTTCAAATTTTTATTTTATGTAAAAGGAATTATAAACACAAATGAGCTATTACCAAAAACACATAAATTTTTAACTAAAATATAATCCAAAAATTTCATCTTAAATCATACTTTAAATAAAAAAATACTCATATAATAATATTTTTACATAAAAATAACATTATAAACTGTTAGATAACACAATTAAATATATTCGATAAAACATATCAATTTAATTAATAATTTATAATATCATCTTTATATAAAAATATAATAATTAAGAGTATCCACCTAAATTAAATATCATCATCATCATCATTCAATGTACTTGATGCTTTGCTCCCAAAGGGTACATCAAATATCATCCGTTATCAAATATCATCCGTTAAAGTTATTGATTAATTACCAAAATTAATGAATAGAGATCAGTTGAGCTATCATTTAGGAAAAGTTTATGGCATGTGTTTATTAGTTTGCGACGAGGACGGCTGATAAGGCTCCAACATAACAAATGCTTATATTGTGCAAGGTTTAGGGTTATGTATGTTTCAGTTTAAATAGAGTTCACAAAAAAACAAAAACAAAACAAAGATAATATGCATTATATAATTTTTGTTTTTTCGTGATAAGTTATGTATGGATTAATAGAATACGAACTTCACTATATTATTTATTCATAACTAACAAAAGTAATTTAACCTAATTAGATTAAAAAACAGTTTACATAACTAATATTTTTTCGCTAATATATAATCAACAGCTTTTTTTCGCTTTTTCTCTTTTGTTAACTATCAAAGCATACATCGATCTTAACTATAACTACATGATTTTCTTGTTTTCTTATATATTAATTATTAATACTCTTACATTAATAATTCAATATATTCGGCTTAATTTAGTAAAATTTTTACTTTTTAAAAGTTGTAAAATTTATATTTGATCAATTAAATTAAAAATAATTTTTAATAAGTATAAATAATAATAATTATATTTAATAAAATAATTTTTAAAATTTAAAAATATTATAATAAATATAAATATAAGAGTTAAATTTAGAATTAATTAATATACGGAATTATATTATACTTATTAATTTTAATAAATATAAATTAATTTAAAACAAAATTTATTTAGATACTTTTAAAAATATTTTTATTAACTTTTAAAAAACTGCAAATACAGACATATAGACATATGAATTTTTTAATTTATCAAACACAACAAAATAAAAAAATACAAACACTTCTTAAAAAAAATTATCAAACCAAAACTACATGGGTAAGACGCTAAGCACTTTATGACCCCTTTCAGCAAAAGAAAAGAATCATTAAAACAAACAATGGGGGTTTACCAGCTACCACACAAGTCCACCACTATGGAATTCTCTCAATAGTAATAATGAGAAAGCTACGTACATATGAAATATAGAAAACTAAAGGGGCTTTCCGCAGAAGAGGTATCATAATCATAAGAATGAGTATGGACTAGGGAGTTCTGAATAGAATCAATGAATGCTATAGTCTAGCAGCACTTGACATTATTCCATTTCGTATATCCGAAGAAAAGATTATTTCGATTTTAAGGAGGCGAATATCTCGCGTACGGTGACTTATACGCAAAGCAGTGAATAAATTTGATAGATGGATGCTTCTTTTATAATAATGAGAATTTTTTTTTTTTTTTACTTATACATATAACTATATGATAACCCGCATTTTTTATGTGTATAGATCCGTGTCTTTAAAATTAAATATATACACAAAAAATTATTTATATTATTACTTTTTTTTGTATAGCATTAGTTGTTAAATAAAAGCATATAGACTAGTAAAAAGAAAAAAAAAGAGTACTAAAAATATAGTGAATTTATTCTTTAGAAAAGATATATGAATTTAAATAAACTAAAATTAAAGTTAGGCTTCTAAACAAATTTATTTCTCTTTTGTCATAACCTAAGAATTCATTACCAGTAACAGTGCAACTGGTTCCATCTAACTGTTACTTCTTCTATTTATTTATTTATTTCATTTTATTTTATTTTTGATTTACGAAACAGCTTACAATTTTATTTTAATTAAAATTATTTAAATTACGAATAACCATATGGAAAGAACGAAAAAAGTATCAAACAAGAAAATTTTCACTAATATGCTAAAATGATTATCAATTATCATTACATATACCGTTTTAAAATATTTAAATAATTTTTCAAGCTTTGTTTAATATAAAAATGTTATAAATAATCTCACAAAAGTATACTAGTAGAGATGGCTAATTATCAGAAAATTTTGCATGCATGGTGTATTGCTTATTATTCAATTTCGTTGTACATTAAACTATTAATCCCTTGTCCTTTTGTGTTATTACTTACAGTATTAAGGTCTATTTACTGTAATTTTACATTTACCATATTTATTTTTAAATTCATTTTCTGAAATAACGCACATACAGTTATGAATAATAAGAATGCAGAACACATGCGATCAATCTAGTATTATTCAGGGAGAGAGAGAGAGTCATTACCGGTAAAATAGGCGGGAGTTACGATACACATCTCCGGCGGGAATGTAGTGGTCGCCGCCGTCGTCAAATCCGCCATCTCCGTTACCTACGGTGGTTGCAAAAGTGCAATTGCTTCTCTCAATATCTTCGTCCGATGCTGCTGCCGCCGCCTTTCGTATCGAAGCTCTAGCTCCCGCCAGCTCTTCTTCAACTTTTCTCACTCTCCTCTGTTCCATTAATCCAACACCAAAGTTAATGATTCAACTAAAACGACGAAAATTTCAGAGTAATGCCAGTAAACGACGTCGCGTATAGAATTAAATTGAGAGAGAGAGAGAGAGATTGGAGCTCACCGTGGCAGTTCGTTCTGCGGTATTTTTCTGATGAATAACGCCGGTGGCTCCGACGGCGAAGTGCGGATGATTCTCGCCGAAAAATTTGGTTCGGAGACGATCCGTTGGAACGGAAAATCCGGTGGTGGAGGCGGCGGAGAAGGTGGTGACGAATTGGAAGAAGTGACCGTGAAGAATTAGAAGAATGAGGAAGAAGAAGGCGAGAAGAGAGAGAGGTGCAGCGAAGAAAAAACTGCATCGAATGTTCATTTTTGTTTACGTGCGTGGCAGGAAGAGTGCGGTTTGGGTGTTTACTGTTTCTTTTCTTTTTCTCTATAATTCTAATTTGACGAAGAAAGATTGCGACGGAGAACGGCTAAGAAAGTGAAGTGATGCAGAATGCAGCTAGGGACGGAGGTCCTATTCGCAAATTATTATTAGATAATTAGTTTAATCCCCACTAGGGCACCAAGTATATATTGGCAATAGAATACTTGATGGTTTCTTGTATTCCAGAAATATACATCTATGGAGATTGGAGACGTAACATCTGGTAAGTAACTGAACAAAAATATTATACGGCATCAAAATTTATTATTTTTTAGTTATTAGTTAATCATTAATATTAAAAATATGAGATCAAATATATTATTAAATTATTAAATTAAAAAAATTAAATTAATAATTAAATAATAATAAAAAATATTAAAATTTGCTCACTTCCTAATATTTTTTAATCGTAAAATTAGACGCTATAGACCTAATGCTAATACCTTTTTTTTTTCTTTTTATTCCGTAAAATAGAACAGCCACGTTTTCTACATACCACCAAATCGAGTTTTAACTTTTAACATGTAAGGGGATTCTTTTTACTTAGTACAAAAGCTTTAAATCGCAAAGATTCATTTCCTTCTATTCTAGTCATATACGTGTAAATCGCAATATAAAATCAGTAGCATTTTGCATTTAAATTGGTTCTAATCAGATACGTATAAATCGCAATATAAAATCAGTAACATTTTGCATTTAAATTGACAAATTGCACTGATTTATTTTGATAATGGTTCTTAGAACCGGACCAAATGAGTCAATTTAATATAATTCAGTTAATTGATAATCGGTTATTAAATCGATTCAGTTCAAGAAATTTATTTGGCAAAAAAACCGATAAAAAAATAACAAAAATTCTATTAATCGATTAAATTGATATATTTTTTAGTAATTAATCAGTTTAAAATAATAAATCACATAAAATTTATTTTCTTTGATTATATATCTTTTAATTGAACTTTTGAAACTTCAACTTTATCATTTAATGATTGATTTCGTTTTCAAAATCTTAATTTGATTCTAGTTTTCCTTCTAAATTTTCTCAAAGTTAATGCAATTTATTCAATTTTTAAAACGTATTAAATCGGGTATTTTTATTATGATTTATTTTATATTTAGTAAAAATTAAATATTTGCTGTGATTTATTTATTAAAAAATAGGGCATTTTGTAAATAATGTGATAAGAAAAGCACATTATTAACTGTTTTTTAAATTTAAATAAGTTGAAAAAAAACCTAACTTTCAATATAAGAGTTATTGTAGTATTAATAATTTAGCGCATAGTTATCAAAACTAAATCGGTAATCAATCCGATTATATGAGTAGGTTATTAGGTCATTGGTTCAACTGGTAGATCACTATTCATCCGATTAATTCGGTTATAATTAAAAATATATAAAATTATATAAACAAAATTAAAATAATATTTTAAAACTTAAAATACAAGTCTTTACAAATATTAATAATCTAATATCAATTCTTAGACATAATAAACTAATCTCTAATACAAAATACTGTCTCAATTTAAATGAACAAAGCGATTAAAAAATAACACATTTTTAAAATATAACTCTTTGTTGGTGATGCTTGTTCCCAAGATTGTGGGATTTCTGATAGTGTTGAGATGAAGACAATTTTAAAATTCTAGCAAAAGAAACAAAAAAATTTCAGCAATAAAAGATCTAGCCAAGTGATTTTTTAATTAACACAGCAACAACCACCAAAATTCACTAATAATAATCAACAATAAATTCAACTATTCAACTCTCTTATCCAGCAACAAAATTCAATCCAATAATATTATCCAGCAACAAAAAAAATTACTCAGTTTCAGCAACAATTGTAAACAATCAAATATAGCAGCATCAACCACCAGATTCAACAGCAATTCTAATTAAAATTTGCTAAAGTTCAACAACAATTCTAATTTATTCAAATATTCAACTCTGTTATCAAGCAACAAAATTCAATCCAATGATGTTTTTCAGTAACAAAAAAATTTGCTCAAGTCTAGTAACAATTGTAAAAAATCAAATACAACACCAATAATCACTAGATTCAATAGCAATTCTAATTAAAATTTGCTCAGGTTCAACAAAAGTTCTAATTTATTCAAGTATTCAAGTCTGTTATCCATCAACAAAATTCAATCAAATGATGTTATCCAGCAACTTGCTTAGGTTCAACATCAACTCTAAAAAATCAAATACAACAGCGGCAACTATCAGATTCAACTACAATTCTAACTAAAATTTTCTCAAATTCACCAACAACAACTCTAAAAAATCAATATTCAACAAATAGAAAGAACAGCAGCAACTCTAAAATTTCACTAGATTCACCGAAATTAACATTATATCAGAGAAAGAACAGCAATAACAACTCTAAAAACTAAATAAAACAGCAACACCCACATTCATGATTCAACAACCACTAGATTCACCAAAATCAACATTGAACTAGAGAAAGAATAGGGTTGAAAACTAGAGCTCACCTGGTTGAGTAGACGACCACCACCACCACCCGATAGAGCAGATACTATTTCACTAGTTTCGATGAAGCAAATGCAGGGTCACAGTGAAAGACCGAGAGAGCGACGAGGTGAGAGACCCAAAAACTGAAAATGTCAAACTGACGACTAATGGGTGAGGGGCTGCCGACGCTGAACTCGAGAGAGTGACGAACTGACAACTGATGAATGAGGGGAGAGACGCGAGAGTGACGAAGTGAGGGTGAGGAACTACCGAGTGCTGGCGCGAGTTCGATAGAGCAGAGAGACGAAGCTAACTGGGGTTAGGGGATGATTCCATGGGACTAGTCTCATATTAGTGGCTTAGGGTTCATTGCTTCATTTAAAAAAGGGGTAGGGGTGGTCTGAAACGACGCCATTTCAGCAAAAAATAAAAATAAAAAAATTAATAAACACAATCTAGACCGAGTTGGATTATCCAGTCGGGTCACCGGATTTCCCATCAGATCAAATCGAATTTCACTGAATTTATTGTATGAATGATTTAACGAGTGATTCGGTCCGACTAGATGTATATAACTATATATTTTTGTGATCCCAACATTTTTTAGATGTATTGTTATTCATTTACATGACAGGTCCAATGAAATAATCAGTTTACAATAAAAGTGGAAGGTGTGACGAAGCCATGCGCGATGAGATGATAGATTTGTGAGGGAACATAAACATTATATGTATTTTTTATTAAAAAAAAAACTGATAAAAAATAAAGAAAATAAAAATGATTTTTAATAGATAAGAAAATATAAAAAACAATATAAATATCAAAACTATAATAGTCTCACAGGTTCACGAAAGTGTCACGTGTTCAGACTTCAGAGTCTCAAGATGCATGTTCTTTTAAAAAGAGAAAGGACAACATTACAACACTAACCTCCTTTTCTGTGCCAAAACCATGGAATGTCAATTTCTTTTCCAACAAGCATATTCATAGTAGTTCTTTAATATTTTTGTTATTTTTTATTTTAAGTAAAGTATATTTTTTGTTATTAAAATTTGATAAAAATTTTAAAAATATTTTTAAATTTTATTTTGTTTCAATTTTATTACCAAAGTTTTTGATTTGCATTAAATATATCTTTAACGGCTAAATTTTCAAAAAATTTAAGACCAATCTAACAATAATGCATGAAAAATTAGTCGTTAGGAATATATTTGATGCAAATAAAAAACTTTTAGGACAAAATTAAAACAAAATAAAATTTAGAGATATTTTTAAAATTTTTTATCAAATTTTAGAAACAAAAAAATATTTACTCTTTTATTTTTCTTTTGTTGTCTCCACCTTAAATGAAACAAAATTAAAGTAAAACATGCGGAAAATTCGGTAGTTTTAATAGATATACATAAACAACACTAACTTTATTGTTTGAGCTACATTTTTTCTGTGCAACTTCTTTATTTTATTTAAGACGAATGGAAATTTTAGCACAAAAAAATTAAATTTAATTAAAATGTTTATTTAAGTTTATGTATTTATCTATTTTGTGTCTTAAGAATATATGTTAAAATTATAAATTAAAATTTTTTATTAAAAATATAAAAAATTAATTTTTTAATATATTTATTTTATATTTATTAAAAAATTTATTTTTATTAATATTAATATTATTATGTCCTCTAGGTTTATTAATCTGATTTTACAAGCTTCGTAGGGGTTCAAATGAACAAACAACTGAGGGGGATCAAAAAGAGAATAGTAATGTGTAATTAAGTTTAATTAGCTAGAGCTCCAAACAAATTTTCTATACCAAAAAGAAAAACAAGGACGTAGGTAAACAAAAAAGGAAAAAATATTTTAAAAGAGTAATAGAGTTAACTACTATTAGAAAAGACTTTTTGTATTAAATTATTAAGAATAATTATTTATATAATATTTAAAAAGAATGACTAACTAAAAGTCAAGGCAACACATATTATCTTTATTTTACTTTTTCTTTCAATAATTCTCTTTTTCGTCTCTTTTTATTTTGTTACTTTTATTTGTCCTCTTCTTTTTTTTATTATCTACATCGTACTGATCTATGTCTAAGTATTCTCTTCTACTCTATATACGTGGTCGTTGTCTTCTTCTGAAAAAAAAAAAAAGAATGAACGTTGACTCGTAATTCTTTTACTTGCAATGCTAAAATTAAAGTAATATTAGAAATATATATAAAAATAATTTTCAATGAAAATTTTCTTTTATTAGTTTCTTAACATAGCGTAAGACCCATACTTGTAATAGTTATCACCTAGATTTGAAACTAGGTAGGTTGTGCATATTATAAAAAGAATTGGCTACTCCTGTAATAGAGGGTGAGAATAAATATTACTAAGGTCAACTCCCAAGTTATGGGTGGCGTTGTGGGTACGATGTATTGAGCTTCAAGAAATTAATGCGCACACTCTAGAGTCTAGCTAGCTACTTCTTAAATAGAGGTAGAAAAAGGACAACTTACCTCTATAAAATAAAGGAGAAAAAGTTTATTGAATTGCAACAATTCAAATTTCTTTATGTGTTTTTATTAATATGTAAACCGTGGTAGATAATTATGGTTTATAATTTATACATAATCTGTTGTAGGTTGGCATGTTTTATAAGTCAATAAGAATGATCATAAATCGTGATAGGTAGTCATGGTTTACGAAGATAGAAATATGAGCATAAAATCCTTTAACCTGCTACGGTTTATGAAGGGTTTTGTAAATGCATAAATCCTTGTTGGATGTCACGGTTTATGAGAAAAAGAATTCTATATATATATATATGAGTGAGATTCAAGATGCTGAAGAGATCATTATCACAATGACAAGTGAGGAAGAGAGTTTTTTTTGTCTTAGTGCATTGTTTTAGGAAAATCAAAAGAAGCAAAAAATATGGTATGAAGTTCAATGACAGAGAACCATTGAGTGTATTTATAAGTTCATTAAGCACTTTGTCAGATGTCTCATCGCAGTTGTCTCGACCGGTGTTAAGTATGATACGTTTGTGTTAGCGGCCGACGAAGATATTAGGGTTCTGTTTCATTGTGTTAGGAGTTTTTCGGAGGTCAGAATATACGAGCTGTATGCGAAGTTGGAGGTTGGTGTCGATAGTTATAGGGGATCAGCTCCAGTTCATAGCTCGACTGTCGCGGGCGGTGCGTCTAGTTCGATGCCTACGGCCGGACCATCTGTTCCGCAGGTCGCATCCCCTTCCTTTGCGACTGATTTAGATCAAACGGAGGTAGTTGTTTTGTACCATTGGAGAATGCTGGGGTATGGCAGCAGGCATTTGAGGTTGATACCGCTGGAGGCATGATTCATGATGTTCAAGGCTTCAGGAACCTGATCGAGTAGAGAATGCAATGCGGGATGATGACTCTGACGAGGAGCCTGTAGATATCATTGGGGATAGCGATGATGACACTGGTGCCAATCCACATACACAGCACGGGCCTTCAAGTTCTGGCACACAGCAGTATCCTCCACACTTCTCCACTCTAAACTTGGAGGCTCTGGGTCAATAGGCAGACGGAGGTGCTACAATTGGGGGTTCTTCTACCGAATTTCAGATTAGGCAATCATTCCAAAATAAAGATGAAGCTGTTCTGAGTGTGAAGGACTATAGCATCCGTTGATGTATTGAGTACAGAGTCTTGGAATCGGATCATCTGAAGTATCATGGAAAATGCAAGGAGTTCGGCAAGGGTTGTAGTTAGTTGATTCGCATATCGCTTCGTGCACGAAAGGGCACTTGGGAGGTTAGGAGGTACAATGGTCCGCACACTTGGTTGGCCACCTCTATTTCTAGTGACCACCGGCAGCTTGATTACCACGTTATCTGCGCGAGGATTTATCCGTTGGTTAGGGCGGATGCTGCCGTTACCGTAAAGGTCTTGAAACAAGCAACAGAAGCCGATTACGGGTTCAGGCATAGTTACAGGAAGGTTTGGATGGCAAAAGAGAAGGCAGTAGCACAAATATATGGAGATTAGGAAGAATCATATGCCGAGTTGCCACGTTGGATGCTAGGGTTACAATCGACCATGCCCGGGACAGTAATTGTGTTGAAGACCTCTCCTGTTTGACTTGGGAATCAGGTCGATGAGTCAACTGTGTACTTTCATCGTCTTTTTTGGATATTTCCACCCTGCATCGAGGCCTTCCGGCATTGCAAGTCCCTGGTGAGTATTGACGGTACCCACTTGTATGGCAAGTATGGAGGCACGTTACTGTTGGCAATAGTGCAGGATGAGACCTCAAACATCCTCCCCATAGCCTTTGCCCTTGTGGAGGGAGAAAATGCGAGAGTCATTATCATTCTTCTTGTCCAACCAACGATCGCATGTGACGCCGCAGGAGGGTATTCTTATTATCTCTGACAGGCATAATGGCATCAAGACTGCACTTGAGGCCTCCGAGAATGGTTGGCTGCCTCCACGTGCTTTTCGACTGTTCTGTATTCATCATGTGGCAGCGAATTTTAGCCTTAGCTTCAAAGGTAAAGATGCAAGGAGGATGCTGGTGAATGCTGCCTATGCAAAGACTGAAGCTGAGTTTTATTACTGCTTTGACATCATGCGGAATGAGAATCCGGCCATGTGTGACTGAGCCAACCGGATGGAGTATGACAAGTGGACTCAACATGAGGATAGTGGTAGACAGTTTGGACACATGACAACCAACATTAGTGAATGTATGAATTCCGTGTTAAAGGGAAATCACAACCTCATGGTCACTTCATTGGTTAAGTCAACTTATGGGAGGCTTGCTGAGCTATTCGTGGTCCACGAACAGACGGCAGAGGCACAATTGGGATGGGCATGAATTTGGTCAAGCGTTGGTGAAGGTTATTGATCGGAACATAAGAGGCTCGAGGTGCTTCACCGTCACATTATACGACAGGCACCAATCAGAGTACACGGTGGCTGAGACGACATCGACCGAAAACTTCTCGCTAGGTAGCTATCGAGTTTCCCTTAAGAATCACACATGCGATTGTGGCCATTTTCAGGCGCTCCATTATCCATGTTGTCATGCCATTGCATGTTGCGCCCACTCGCGCCTGAATTGGGCGTCATATGTGCACAAGGTGTATCGTATGACTGAGGTGTATCGTATGTTGGACCAATAGTCATTCCTGATCCTAACATAAGGTATGCAAGGGAAGGACGTCCGAAGGCAACCAGGATCCGTGGTAGCATGGATCAGTCTGTTGAGAACCACCCGAGGCGCTGTGGGATCTGCCGTCAGCCTGGTCATATGCGGAGGAGCTATGACCAGCGAAGACATACTACTGCCGGGGATGGTTAGATGTTATGACGTTTATGATCTTCTTGTTGTCGTATAAGTTGTATTAAGAATTCTTAATTTGAGTAATGTTAGGTATTGAGTCAATGAATGTCGTTCGTTTGTTCAGTGTATTAAGTTCATCTGTTTAACTCCTTTTATTTTAGATGTTTAACTGAAACACGTTGGTTGGTTTGCTTATGAATGAGCGTAATAGTTGTGACAAGTGAGTTCATAACCATAGTTCCTAAAACATATATAAGACACATACATGTCAAATACTATATAACAACAGTCTGAAACATAAAACCCTAAAGATGCTGCTAAGAACATAATGAAACATAGTTCCCATCATATGTAAAAACAACACATAACTAATCAGAATCCTCGATGGTGTCACTGTCGTCACCATCGAAATGACCAAGCAGGTGTCCTCCGGTGCCACACAAAGGAGGATGCCGCATCCTCCTTGGTCGCTGATCAACCTCTGCTGCGGATGTCTTTGGTAGAACGGCGCTGAATACTGATGCTGGGGTCCCACCTAACGCGAACCATGGGTCACATGGAGAACGTGCAAGCTCATTGAGATCAACCGGTACTTGAGGCTGAACGTCCTGACTTGGTGGCTAGTACTCGGCAAACTGGGAATGAACCTCAGGTATCTATGGCCTATAATGGGTTGCATCGTCGTCCCTCAGCATGTCTGCTATATTCCTAAAGAACTCTGACTGACTAACAGGATTGTCGATGTCTATGCCGACGGCCGCGGTAGTAAAGTTAGCCGAGCCCTAGCTATATCTCCCCAAGTCGTCCATCAATGCCAAATAAGGCAACCAGCGAAGGTGAATCCAGTTTGCGTTCTTGTCCGCAAATAGCTGAGAGGACAACAACATCAGAATATAAGCACGCGCGTATATACGCACGGTCTCTTCACTCGCATCTGCTGGGAGAACCCGAAACCTCTCATGGAACCATGTGTAGCACACCGTCATCTGCTTGGCTTTATTTTGCGGCGGTAACTCGCTAAACAACTCACAAAACCTCACCCATGCGGGTCTTCCGTTCTCTATCGGATTCTCAAAGTCAGTCAGGCACCCACTAACGGCCTCCCCGTCGATGGGCAAACCCAGCTGATACGCCACATCTTGCAAAGTGGTGGTGCACTCCCAAAACAGCATGTGAAAGGTATGGGTCTCAGGACGCCACCTCTCAACGAATGCGCTAAGTAGAGGCTCATCAACCCAGAACCACTAACTGTTCAGCCTTGCCAAGTGATACAAGCCCGAGGTCTCTAGATATGGTATAATCCGGTCGTGTAAAAGCATATTCTATTATCTCCTAACATCGCTAATAACCCTAGTAGGCTGCAAAATGTGAGTAAGGAAATCATCAACATACGACCACTACTAATAACAGCAAATATAATTTAAAAAAATTATTATACACCCACATTAATTTTCTATTTTCTTTAATGATAATAATAACAATAATGAAACAATAACAATAATAATAACGACAATAACAATAGTTACTAAGAAGGATAACAATAACATCAATATGAATAATAATAACAATAACACTAATAATAACAACAATAACAATAATAACAATACCAACAGGAATAATAACACTAACAATAACAATAATAATAATACTTAACAACTCCTAATACCTCGTGGTCGATATATCCAGTTACGTACGCAACGCCATCTAATCGGTACATGCGAGCTTCGTCTTCCATGGCTTCACCACCCAAATGGTTCAAAACCTCAAAACCTGTCCCAGAAACTCTCTCAACCTCCCAGATTCAACAAAATTTGATTTGCCACAAATGAGAACCGTGATGACTTAACGCGGATTATGTATTAATACTACTCTAAGCATAAACCGTGGTAGCCAACAGGATTTTATGCTCACAGCTTTTTTTCATAAACTGTGGTGATCAACTGCTATTTCTACGGACATTTTTCCTTCATAATCCGTGGTAAACAGCCGCGGTTTATGTACAACATTTCCTAAGTGTAAATCGTGCCAACCAACCTCCCACGATTTATGCATAAATTCAAAATCGTCATTACTTACCACGGTTTATATAATAACGAAAAAACACTCACGTAAACGAATTGAAAATGTTGCATTTGAGTAAAGAATTTTCACAATTATTTTAATCAAGTAACTTGTCCTAGAAAAAGAATCACACTAAAATTTTTTTTATATATATATAATTAATATGCGTATTAAGGAATGTATTTATGTTTTTTATTGTTATTACACATCTAAGATACAAAGAGTAAAAAACAATTATATATAAAATTTGAATATTATGTACTCATGATGTGTTATAAATTAAAAAAATATAAATATAAATATAAATATTGTGTACCTATGATTTGTATTCGTAATGTGCATATCTAGATCGTTGTGTACCCGAAACAAAGCTAAAAAAATTCAGCTCAATGTATTCGAAATATGTTATAGTCTGATTTGATTTTTTTGATTATTTAAAATTTTTAAATGTATTTATGATATGTACAAAATTCATTTAAAATTTGATACATGGGTATAATATTTTAGATAGTATTATGTTAGTTTGATTTTTATTTTTCTATTTCATCTAATGTTATTCAAATAATTTAAAATTACAAATGTTTAATTTAAATTTTGGATAAATATAATTTACATTCAGAATTTAATTCAATTCCATATAAATAAATATACTCATATTAAAAAAATTTTAAAATTATTTATACTATTGTATTCGTATGATTAATTAAGAATAATGCTGAATTAATTTTTTAAAATTTTTACTATGTATTTTAACTTAAATGTACTTGGCCACACAATTATTTACTACGTATTTAATTTGTTAATATTTATACATATTATTTTACATATATTTTTAACAAAACTATTAATTATCAGAACATTTAAACATATCATAATAAAATAATTAAATTTCTTATTTTTTAAATAATTAAATATTTTTAATTTTTTTATGATAATATAATAAAACATATTTTATAAATACCAAATAAATATCCGAATATAATAGTTGATTAGTGGTGTGCATATAAGTATATAACATGAAATAAGCGTGTATTTAAATTTTAATTAGGATAAAGTATTAAATTGGTGATATATATTTGGGTCTAATTTTATTTTAATATTTAAAATTTAAAGTGTCTTATTTAAATTAAAAAAATATTTAGTTTTAATTTAGTCTTACTACAAAATCAATGCTAAATAATTAACGAAACTCAATTTTTAAATATAAAAAATTTATATAATCAAGTTCTTCGATTGTTAAGGAGAGTACTCCTTAGTAGAAATAACGATGACTTTGTTCTCTGTGAAAAGCAAGTTCTTAACAATTTTCTTGATATGTTTGAGCCAAAGTCAGTGGCTCGTGATGATGCATTCGCAGCTGATCTTGTGTCTGTCGAATTTGTATCTCTTATTTAAAAAAAGACATTAAGGCTTGGTGGAACGGTGACATTAATTATTTAAAATTGACTTGATGACAAGATTACATACATCAAAATTAAATAAAATTTTTTGAATTTTAATAAAACACTTTAAACTTTAAAAACTAAAATAAAACCCAAACGTAAAAAAATCAATTTAATACTTTATCTTTTAAATAATAAAACCCAAACGTAAAAAAATCAATTTAATACTTTATCTTTTAAATTATTTTTAAACAAGTCGCATATAGCACCGTATAGGGGTGTAGCTTCAAGGGTTGAGGCCATAGGAGTTAAACTGTAATTTTGCACAAAAACTGCATAAGCCCAAGTGAACCGATGGAGTCAACGATCATGCTCCATTGCTGTATATGATAGGAAACACTTCCAGTACGGCATCATCATGGTTCAAAATATTGTACTGCCTATATTATATTGTAGAGTGAGAAAATTTGGTCACGTTTGAAACTAGCACTTCCCCTTTGTGTATGTTATGAACTTATGATAACGAATTTCTTAACTCTCTTGGTTCAATCTTCACTAGATTGTTACTTATTAGTTATCCATGTACCCAAATAATAAAAATGTTTAATTATTCTAATAGTTTCTATAATTTCATAAAATTTTTAATTTTATATATATAATTGATTTCTTTTACCAAATTATATTTTTAATTGAGTCTTTATATTTTTTATTTTTATTTGGATTTCTGTACTAATTTTTTTTTAATTGGCTCTCTCTATAATTAAACCAATTACTGTTAAGAGAGACGTAATTAAAAAAAAAATTAGTGCAGAGATCCAATTAAAGAAAAAAGGATAGAGACATAATTAAAAATTTTGTGAAATTATAAGATCAACAAAGTAATTAAATCTAATAAAAATAAATAAATAAATAATCAACAACAATAGAGTAAAAGATTTTTAGGATTTTATCGTGTTTGGTAATTACTAATTATTAATTACAGCATTGCAAGTCAGGGAATAACGTTTTTTTTTTTCATAAGGAATCACTGTTGAGTGGAGCACTGGAGCGGGAAAGTGTTTTTTTTTTTGGGTCCTTAAAAGGAATAAAACTAATAAAAGCAAATCATCGAAGCCGAATCCATGATGGGCTTCATTATGGGCCAAATATGTTGCTTGTGGAAAAAGGCCAGCGGCCTACAGATTGACCTGTATTCGGTTTAGTCAGGTTTGGTTTGACAGAAAATAAGTCCTGATCTAGACTATTTTAAAAGTTTACATTTTTTTAATAAGTTACGTTTAGGTTTATAAAATAGTCTATTTAATATGTTAAGTCAATCTGGACCTATTAAAATATATAAATATATAATTTTATTATATTATAAGATACAAGAATGAGAGCCTAAATTTATATCATTTATTTTATTTAAAGATTTTATTCATTAGGTTATTCATTTTTTAAAATATATTTAACATATTTGATTTACTTGATTATTTATCTATTTTACTATTTTTTTATTTTATTTTTTTAAATGATTAGATTTTTTAACAGATTTTAGGTCAAGTTATACTTATTAGCAGGTGATACCTATACTTAGTAAATAACGTATAACAGGTTACAGATCAGATTCAAGCTAAGAAACTTTATTGCAAATCAAACATAATATAGCATAACATTCCAGTTTTCCACTACTTACCAAAGAACTATTCCAATCAAACTTACCAAGACATATAACGTACTCAAATCACGGCTTCCCGCTCATACATAATCAAACATGGCCTCCGACACAAAATATAATCAACCACAACTTTCGACCCAAAACACAATCAATCAACACTCAACCACCATAATCTGAACGAACCAGTCACAACACACAAATAATGAAGTTCAAACACAATCAAAAGCAATTACAGGAAGTATGGCAATTAGCAGTTAAACAGAAATATTTACATAGGCAAATCAAGTACAATATGCTCACCCAAACAATGTCACATAGATGCATATGATGCATGCCTGTCCTACTGATCATGAGCTAACGTGTTGGTTAAACTGCCAGAACCCGATACATCCGTAGCTAACCCAAATATCGTCTCTCAATACGAGGGAATCTTCAACCTTTCAAAAGAGAATCTTCAACCTTCCAATCAGAGAGAGACTATAATGTAACGATAGAGAATCCTCAACCTAACTCGTTCATACCACAACCAAAAATTGATTCGAAGGGAATACTCAACGTTCTCCATTCAATTTTTCGATATAACAAGAGAGGGAATTCTCAACCCCACTTGCCCACCGCAACAAGAGAGGAAATCATCAACCTCAACTTGTCTATCGTAGCAGGAGAGAGAATCCTCAATCTCAACTTACCTATTTGTGAGCAGAATAAAGCCATCGTCCTTACCACATCAATCCAAATCTCATTTCAACCAAACATAATCAAATATAACCAAGATCATAATCAGGACCACAATTTTTTATAATCATATTTCAATCAAACATAATCTTAATTATAACCAAAAATTGAATTAATAATATAGAATTTAACCGAAGAGAATTATCAACCTTCTATCCAACTCTTTTCCACTTTCTCTTTTTTTTTTTTTCTCGCATGGGATGTGTGTGTAAGAAAGGGTGGGGGCAAGAACAAGGAGGTGAGGCGAGTATGAGTATTAGTTATATTAGGGTTAGAGTGTGTGCATAAAATTAGAGATTTTTGGGTTAGGGTATGTATTTTTAATAAAATTAGGGGTAAAGTAGTAATTAAAAACTAAATTTAATTATCAACTTACAAATTATTTTTAAAAATAAACTTATTAATAGTTTAAACAAATTTATAGGAATTTAAAGCCTTCACAAATTATAAATAAAATCTCCAAATTTATTTTTATTACTATTTAACGAATTTTTTAATAGAGTGATCGTGTTGTCTCAAAATAAAAAGGTTAAGAAACAAAATATTTTTTTTTTTAACCAAAATCGTCTTATCTTTGATAAAAAATTGAACAAAAATTAAGTTGGATGTTTACTCTCACTTAATATATATATATTGGTTAGTATTAGAGGATGTAATTTTTAATTGTTGGTTAAATTGTTAATTTGCAAATTAGAAAACTATTTACGTTTGAATTTATATATACTTTGTGAATTTAAATGGTAATTTTGTATGCGTGTTTTTTCAAAATTTAATTAAAGTTGAATATGTTTGTTTAATTACTTGTATCATAATAAAGATTAAAGAGTAAATTTAATCTAGTACCTAGTATGATCTAGTACTAGTAGAGAATTAATCTATATCTATTGGTCAAATATATTAACCTACTCTTCTTTAACCTGTTTGAGAGGAATAAAGATCAAAGAAAATTATAAAATAAAGACAATATCTATTTTCTATTTTGTGTACTTGTTGATTTTTATAGTGTAATTTATATATAAAATCAATTACAGAATTTGATATGACAATATAAATTCTGGATATTCATGTGCAATTGATAATTTAAAGATCATTTGAGACTATTTAAATTGGTAGTAGTATTAAAATATTTTTCTAACACTAGTATTTTAAATTTAATAGACTTGCAAAATAACTAAAATTTGCGTTTATAGTTGGTTTTGCCCTTTATTTTTTTTAAGAGGTTAACTTAGTCGAAGTCAATTTTTGCTTTTTTTTTTTAAGAAAAGCTAAACAAATTTTAGTTAAAGAAAATTTTAGTTGAAAAATACAATCCTTTTAATTATTTTATATAATTTAATAAATAAGTATATTTATTATTTAAATATGATGTTATGTTAATAAAAGATAAATTTATTTATTATAAATTTTTAATTCATTTGATAAACATTTTCAATATTAGAATTCAATTTAATTCTATAGTTTTACTAATTTATTCAAAATACTAAAATTTAATTAATTTAATTCTGACTAAAATTCAATTTCTAATAAAATTAAATTCAATTCTATATTATTAAAAATTTTCAAACAGATTGCCATAATTTGATATTGTTAAAACAAAACGATTGTTTAGTTCAAAAAGACTTAAAGACTAAAGTAATAATTCTAATAATTTTAATATCAAATGTAATTTAAGTCAATCTTAATTTAAAAAGATTAAAAAAAAAAACAATATTTTATAAACACTTATTCAAATAGTTTCAAATTGGTTGAGGGTTGAAGTTGAATGTAAACATTATCTGTCAAACCAATATACATCTTCATGTATTTACTAGTTTGAAGACTTGATGACTTTTCTTAAGTTTTAATTTGGTTTTCGAAAAAGTGTTCAAGTATGATTCAAAGTTCAAACATCCTTTGTATGTGTGTACACTTTTTAGCTATTTCAATTTTTTTTCTTATGTAGGAATTTTTTTGGGAACGCTAAAGTGATAATTTCACAAAACTATGATACTATATTATTATATTTTAAATTAATATTACTTGTATTTTCTCTTATATATTCACTTTGCATTTCCACAAAAGAATAAAAATTAATATTTTCCATCCTTGCTGAAGAAAGAGTCAAAATAAAATGTTTACAAATGAATAATGGATGTCTCTGTCATAGTGTCGTGGATCATAACTCAATTATATTACCTTTGAGTGACGATAACTTATATTAATGGCATCTCACCTGCCATTGCAACTAATTTTCTCTATTAATATATCGTCGTTTTTGTAGGTTACTATTTTTTATTTTTTAGTTCATTTGTCACTACCTCCATGACCCAATAACCAACACAATTATTCCAGAAAGTTTCTTTCTATCTATCTATGCTACACTTAATTAACTTCACTTTAGAATGGGACAAAAACTTTCCAGATAATCAAATAAGCTTACAAGATAATAATCAAAATGTTTGAGATCCTATTAACAACAATTGTTAATGTTATTATTACAATAATATAGTATTCATTTTTTTTAAATGGATCATAAAATTATATTAAACCTTTTAAAGTTGTAGTTTTCTATAACACTCTTTTTATATTAAATATCCAAATAAGAGCAATTATTTTTATCCTAAACAATATAACCTTGATTTCTTTAGTTTCTATTTATGCAAATTAGGTTTTAATTTCTGTTAATAGATCGTGTGGATGTATATACTTGGTGCCGTACCTAAACAATTGTAACCTAGATTTAAAACATGAGAATTGAAAAGAGGAATTCCATTATTATAACATGACAGGAAATAAGTAAAGAAAAGGAAATGCAATAACTAACGAGCTTTTTAGAGTAAATATTCTTTAGCAGTTGATGAGGGATGAAAATGAAACCAATTGAATACATTAAACTCAGTATTTAAGTCGACACTACATGATTCATTATTTTTTTTTACTAAAGACACTGACATCCTAATTTAAAAAAAAAATTATTATTTTGTCTAGTTTTTCTTTTCATTTTAAAAAATTATAAAAAAGAAAATACAAATGAATCAAGTGATATACATTTTTTAAGTATCTGATAATGTCTTCTAATTTAATAATAGATAAAAACTAATTAGTCATTAGGGCGAGTAATACTAACTATATGAGCAGGTATTTTATCTGACCCAACATATTGATTAACTATTAACAATTCCATTTGTTACAGGTAAGATTAGAAGTAAAATGGGTTGACTTGCAGGTTAAGTAGGGTTCGAATTTAGGGTTAATTTTATTGGACTACTTGTATTTTTGATTTATTAGTGTATCTTGTTAAATATTATTATATATATGAAATGATGATGGTGTTGTTTGTAATTTTAACATGTGTTTATTTTTTTAGTTTTAAAGTTGACTTAATTTTGTAGTTTAATATTATTAATATGTTTATAAAATATAGAATGATTAAATATTGTGTTGATTGAAAATAATTAATTTTTTATAAGTAGAGTTAGATGAAAAATTTTACGTATAAATAAAATATGAATCGAGTCGAAAAATTTTAAACTCATAAATAAGATAAAGTTAAATTTTAAAAAAATTTTAAATTCGTCAATAAAATTTAAATTTTACATTATTTTACTTATTACCAGTTTTATTAATTATTTAATAATTTATTATTAACCAATAATTATAATATATACAAAATATTTACCTTATATTAATCTCACCATTACAACTTAAATTTTTTTAACAAAAAGGGAAAAAAATGATTTGTATAGTTGCCTATCATTAAATTAAACGATAAGTATCATGATTGGTGTGGTAAATTTTTTCCTTAAAAAAAAATTGACAGAAAAATGCTTAACACACCAAATGAACGAATGATCATATCATGGTCCAAAAAGTAAAGAAAGATGTTGACATGGTTGGAGACAATTAACTAATTACAGAAAAAAAAAAGAAAAAAAAGCTTTATTATTAACATCTTCTCTCACTGTTTCTCTTTCCACCCATTTTCTCAGGCCTTTGCCGTTCTTGTAAGAATCCATCTCCTCCCTAAAAAAAAACTACTATCTTCCTTGCAAAACCTCTCACAACGATTTAGTAGCTCTGTTTTCTCAAATTTCTACGCAACATTAAGGCTCCTTTTTTCATTCCCAAGGTCAAAATTTTTTATTTAATTATTTTGGTGGGATTCAACAATTTTGGTGTATTATTATTGAAGGGTGATTTTTCCCTCCTGGGATCTGGAACAAGCATAAAGGAAAAAGTGTGGATCTTTTTGCAATTTTCCTTTTTTTTGTTTCTCCTTGGTAAATGGGTTGGAGATACAAAGCTGGGTTGTTTCTTATAGCAACGGTTGTTATTATATGGGTCACCTCCGCTGAAGTTACCCAGGTATGATTTTACATATTTACCCCTTTTTCTAGCTTGTTGAGCCATGTCAAGTTTTTGGATTTTTGCTTGAGTTTGTTGTGAAATGCATTTGGTTAATGTGCATAGGTTGGGAATTGGTTTTCTTAGCAAAAGGATTTGAAATAGGATTGAATTGGTTTTGTTGGGGGGTTTATGTTCTAGAATGTAAGAACTTAGGATGCTGATTATGGTTTTGGATTGAACAGACTTGATTTTGAAGCTTCCTAAATCTTAGGAATCAACTTTTGTATTGGTGTAATGTTTGAAAATGCAGCATATAAATCATAACATGATTGACTAGATTGATTAGTATGCATAGCTATTCTAAGAACATGATGTTGTGTTGGCTTTAATCTATGGAAAACTTCAGATCTATGATATAATATGTTGCTGAACTGCTGAAGGGATCCACTATTATGTGTTATCTATGTCATTTAGGAGATTTACATTTGGCAATATCTGGAATCTGAATACTTATCTAAGCACGGTTGGACGATGTTTGAGATTCAAACTTCTTAATGGAGAGAGTAATATGGAGTATGGCTGCTTTATGTATATGAATGCTTCTCTGAATTGAACCTTTCTTATCAGGATATTTTTACAGACTATAAGCAGCCATTTGCAGTGACGTATCTCGGAGCTTCTCTTATGGTAGTGTACCTACCGGTCGCATTCATTAAGGACTGGTTATGTAACTTATTTAAACGCCGTTCCTCAAAAGGTGGAAAAAATGAAGCAACCATGGATATGGATTCGGATTCGGGCAACAGCTCTCCTGTCAAAGGCAATGGAGTGCAGAAAAACTTCGAACTGGAACTGGGGACTGTTGGTCGAAAAGATAGTGACTTAGACCTTTCAGCTCTCTCAGAAACAAAGCCATTGGTGGCAAGATATAATGATCCTAATGTGCTAAAGGTTGATAGACCTCTCACTGCAAAGGAAGTTGCTATATATGGATTTTACATTGCTCCTATCTGGTTTATAACAGAGGTAAGTAATGTAACATTGAGCTGAAACCATATAAAAAGTCATATAAGTTAAGCTCATGGATACATGCCTTCTATCAGTACCACAAGTGTTCTAGTTACTGGCTTCTTGCACAATTGAATGTTTCGAGCTGCTATTTAATAATTAATTTTTATCATAGTGGTTGAAGTTTCATTTCATAAACAAGTATCTGATTTGTAGGTTAAAAACAAACCGCCACTCTTGTTCCATCTTAAGTCTGAATAAATCATTCATTATAGTTTCAACTATGCTATATACCAGCTACTAGATATTTAAACAAATCTGTTTCTTGAATTTTGCATGTCTAGGTTTGGTGTATAGGAAGTGTTGTGTTGCTATCTTGTTTTATTAATTTCTTTTTCTTTGCTTTCAGTATCTATCAAATGCTGCCCTTGCACGTACAAGTGTTGCTAGTACAACGGTATTATCATCTACCTCAGGACTCTTCACTCTTTTTATCGGTGTGCTTTTGGGCCAAGACACTTTAAATGTAGCAAAAGTAGTTGCTGTCTTAGTCAGTATGGCCGGGGTTGCTATGACAACTATGGGGAAAACATGGGCTGCAGATGATACCGAATTAGGTTCTTCGTAAGTCGTTACTTTCTCTTTTGATCATGAAATCACCTTCACCATATCCAATTTTAATTGACTAAATAGATGTCAACTAAAATTAATGTATAACATGCTAGGATCATCATATTCCCTTCCATCTAGTGTTGTTTGTTCTCCAAGACAAACAAGCCAAAAATGTGTAAAGGAAGAAAGCCAAAAATGTCATTTGAAAATGTGTAATTAATTTATCTCTGGATTGCAAAAAGTTGTGACCTTGTTTACTTTGATTACCTAATCTCTGCTTTATGGCCATTCTGCTGGCAGTTTAAATTTGGACCAAAAAATTTGAAGAATTTAAAAAAACACTTATTGACTTGATTTATGTTTTTAATTTTTTGTTCAAGATTAGAGTGTTAAAGAGATGATAGCATCAACCCTTTTTCTTCCATCGTTAATTTTATCAGTGACATGATCTTTATGGGTAATTTTGGTGTTTTACTCTTTCATATATCTATCTCTCTTAATGTGTATAAAGGGTAAATGAGGGTGCTTTATAAGATTGAGCTAAACTACTTAAGTCATGGTTCTGATCATGAAGAAACCCAGTTGTTTTTCATGTATTATCATTTGCTTGCTATTTGTAATACTATATTTTTTGGGCGTTGACAGTTGATATTTGTGTTCAGCAATGGAAAGCGCTCTCTTGTGGGAGATCTTTTTGGCCTTCTTTCAGCTATGTCATATGGTCTATTCACAGGTTAGGAAATGTCTTAGCTTTTGTGTTTCTCTGATTCTCTGACAGATAATTTGGACAGTAATGACATTTCATTTTCTGTTAATGCTGCAGTTCTTCTTAAGAAGGTTTCCGGCGAAGAAGGGGAAAGGGTTGATGTGCAAAAGCTGTTTGGATACATTGGATTGTTTACACTTGTAGCACTATGGTGGCTTAGTAAGTTCTTTCTCATTCACAAAATCCTGAAATAGGGAACACTATAAATTAAACACCAAACCAAACATGCCCTTATTTTTCATGTGTATATTTATAACTTGTTTCTTAGTTCTCAAATATAGCCAACCTTTTTTCTAACTTGTCCTTTTTTTTCACAGTTTGGCCTTTGTCAGCCTTAGGAATTGAACCTAAGTTCTCAATTCCTCACTCTGCAAAAGTGGATGAAGTTGTTCTTGCTAACGGATTCGTCGGAAGTGTTCTCTCGGACTATTTCTGGTACTTGCCAAAAGAAAATAAAAATTTCATATTTATGCAACACAAAGTTTTCTTAATTCTCATGTGGAACTTTTTTGATATCTACCTAGGGCACTTTGTGTTGTATGGACTACCCCCCTCGTGGCGACTTTGGGCATGTCACTCACCATTCCTCTTGCCATGTTGGCCGACATGGTGATCCATGGTCGGCATTATTCAGCATTGTACATCCTTGGCTCAATTCAGGTATTTTCATCACTAAAGATGCCAACTTTAACTTGATTGTTTTCTTGCCTTATTTTAGATAATCCATGTGTATCTCTTATCTGTTATTTTAGTTATTTGCGCAAATAAAGTTAAAAAATCTTACCATATGCCCTTTCATAACTATTTATACTGCATAAATGTTTCATTGTTTACATCTAAATCTAGATCTATTTTAATAATTTGACTATGAGTTCTCGATCATAGTGTTCCAAATGTTGAAGTATTCAAACATTTTGTGTTCATATAATAACATAATTGTTTTGGCATTGAGTTGCAGGTATTTGTGGGGTTTGTGCTTGCTAATCTTTCAGATTGGATGACCAAGAGGTTGGGACTATAGTATATATTTATTATTATTTTTTGTTCTTTTGCCAACACTGATTCATTCTTCCACTCCTTTAATGGAGCCTTATACAATGAGTGGAATACATGTTATATATATATATATATATAAAAAAGAAAAAAGGAAGAGAAAATTCTTTTTGTCATTTTCAAAGGAAGGCAAAATGAAAGAGGGTGTGCTTTCCCTTTCCATGCTGTTTCTTTGTTTTCTTGTTATGTGCATATGCTGCTTCTAGTTTTATTAGTGAGATTCCTTTGTTTTGTTGTAATCATTTATTTTATTTTTATTTTTCATTTATGGTTTGCAATTACAATGTAATTTCTTTCTATATAGGTTGCCAGTTCTCATACGAAATTTAATAAATTCGTGGCTTTATTACCATCCCAAAAAGAAAAATGTGGCATTACAGGAGCGGTTCTGAAATAATGGAACCTATATATAGTTTTTGTTAGATTTGTCTAGGTGGATTCTGAGGTGCAGCATGGTAAAAAGAATGTACGGTGCAAGTTGAAATCTTGACCGTTGATTTTTGATGGTGCAAGTAAGAGGTGTCTACTGCAAGAGATCCCTTTAAAGCACGTGGGACAAGCAACAACTAACCCAGTTGGAAAGAATTCAAACCGACATTCAAACCAAGTCGCCCAATCCCAAATAGAACTAACTTCTTTTTTTTTCTCTCATGGATTTAGGATTTAGGAAATGATAAAAAAAAGAAAAGTTTGATTTTAGATAAATATATTAATTGTACAAAGTTACTTTAATTGATTTTTCTATACATAGTTTTCTTTTCATTATACTTTTTTATTTGTTTAGTTATTTGTTTAGGGTAAAAATTTAGGTATAGTCAACTTTACGTAAAATTGACTGTTGAGAGTCGTTAAATGATTTAATTTATTTGATTAAATTTTTAATTATCAATTTTACGTGAAATTACCTTCATAATGCTGTCTAACTTTTTAGGATTGATATTTATTTAGGAATAAATAAAATTTAATGATGAATGTGTATATGAACTAAAGATAGTACTAATATATCGCGTTCTAACTTGTTTGATTTGGTTAAATCAATGTCCATTGGATGCACGAAATGGAGTTATGCAAACTAAGATACGAGTAAATTATGCTACAATAAAATTTAATAAAACAATCTTGCATAAAATGATCATAATAAATAGTGATATATACGTCTTATTGAGAAGCTAGATTTTCGTCTTCTATAAAAGGATTTATCATTTTATTTAAAGGAACTTACTAATATTGCTGTTGTTTTTCAATGTTTTAAGCACCTTTATTTTGCCAAGTAATGCTTGTCTTGAGTCACTATAAAATACTACCTTAGTTGGTTCACATTATTGTACTACTTTAGTGTTATCAAAGCCTAGTACACTAGTTCGTATAAATACAACCTAGTTTATAGGATGAACATATTTGCATTGCAAAATTACAATGTTAGAAATTCGAACGTTATATTCTTTTCAAAGATAATAATGGAATTTGGTTTAAAAATTAGGCGCAAGGCACAACAATCTCTACTTTTTCTTTCCAAACAATTAAACGATGAAACCTAACTCTCTTGCTTTAAATATGCATGCCTTGTCCAAGCAGCCATAGGGGTGGAAAAAGGGAAAAAGGCCAGACGGCCTGTCAGGGTCTATAGCTTGGCCTGTATTTAGCCTAGTCTGATCTGATCTGTTATAAAAGAGGCACATGTTCAAACTCTTTTAAAAGTTTTAATATATTAATAGGTCAAGTTCAAATTTACTAATTAGTTTTATGAGTCTGTCAGTCCTGTCTGAGACTGTTCAAACATAAAAATATCATACCTTTTAACAGATTTTAAACTAGGCCAAGTTAAATAACAAAACAAACTTAATACTTTATAAAAAACTTATAATAAACTACGTGCTAGATTAAGGCCAATTAACTAGACCTATCAAGAATAAAGCTCGGCATGTCCTGTTTCCACCCTAAGCAGCCATTCTCTTAAAAGCTAAGTCATGGAATTTAGGAGGATTTGACTTTCCTTCTGTGATGAGATAACGTTTGCACCTAAAGGGCTAAATATTCATATAATTGAAAATAGATCCTTTCAAACTTTGGCTTTTTTATTTAAAACAAAAAATTCATTATTTACATTTTTTTTAAATACAATATATTTATGTATTTGTGTGTTATTAGGATATATCACTTGCAAAACATAGTTACCAAAATATATTTAAATGTGCCAATAAGGTATAGTTCAAAAAACATAGTCTCCTCATACTCACCTAGAGGTAGTAGATTTGAGTCTTTTTTATTTTTGGTAATATATATATATATATATTAATTTACACATAATCGTTGTACAAGTAAAAATGTATTAACATATTGGCTGATGTTATGCCCTAATTATTTTCCAAATTTGTTACTTCAAACTCGGAAAATTCCTAAGTTTGAGCTCTTATACTACTGTCTTATACTACCGTGATA